>NC_091991.1:184477905-184607905 GCF_044704955.1 Pristiophorus japonicus | reverse complement strand
AGTGTGAGTGTGAATGTGTGTGTGTGAGTGTGAGTGTGAATGTGTGTTTGTGAGTGTGCGTGTGAGTGTGTGAGTGAGAGTGTGAGTGTGAATGTGTGTGTGGGAGTGAGAGTGTGAGTGTGAATGTGTGTGTGTGAGTGTGAGTGTGTGAGTGAGAGTGTGAATGTGTGTGTGGGAGTGAGAGTGTGAGTGTGAATGTGTCTGTGTGAGTGTGAGTGTGAGTGTGAATGTGTGTGAGTGTGATTGTGAATGTGTGTGTGCGAGTGTGTGAGTGTGAGTGTGAATGTGTGTGTGTGAGTGTGAATGTGTGTGAGTGTGTGTGTGAGTGTGAGTGTGTGAGTGAGAGTGTGAGTGTGAGTGTGAATGTGTGTGTGTGAGTGTGAGTGTGAGTGTGAATGTGTGTGTGTGAGTGTGAGTGTGTGAGTGAGAGTGTGAGTGTGAATGTGTGTGTGGGAGTGAGAGTGTGAGTGTGAATGTGTGTGTGTGAGTGTGATTGTGTGAGTGAGAATGTGCGTGTGAGTGTGAATGTGTGTGTGGGGGTGAGAGTGTGAGTGTGAGTGTGAGTGTGTGAGTGAGAGCGTGAGTGTGAATGTGTGAGTGAGAGTGTGAGTGTGAGTGTGAATGTGTGTGTGTGAATGTGTGTGTGTGAGTGTGAGTGTGAATGTGTGTGAGTGTGAGTGTGAGTGTGTGAGTGAGAGTGTGAGTGTGAGTGTGAATGTGTGAGTGAGAGTGTGAGTGTGAGTGTGAATGTGTGTGTGTGTGTGAGAGTGTGAATGTGTGTGTGTGAGTATGAGTATGAATGTGTGTGAGTGTGAATGTGTGAGTGAGAGTGTGAGTGTGAATGTGTGTGTGAGTGAGAGTGAGAGTGTGAGTGTGAGTGTGAGTGTGAGTGTGAATGTGTGTGTGTGAGTGTGAGTGTGAGTGTGAATCTGTGTGTGTGTGTGATGGGGGGGTGTATCTATGTGTGTGTGTGTGGTGGGGGGGTGTATCTGTGTGTGTGTGTGTGTGGTAGGGGGGTGTATCTGTGTGTGTGTGTGGGGGGGGTTGTATCTGTGTGTGTGTGGGGGTGGGGGGTGTATCTGTGTGTGTGTGTGTGTGGTGGAGGGGTGTATCTGTGTGTGTGTGTGGGGGGGGGTTGTATCTGTGTGTGTGTGGGGGTGGGGGGTGTATCTGTGTGTGTGTGTGATGGGGGGGTGTATCTGTGTGTGTGTGGGGGTGGGGGATGTATCTGTGTGTGTGTGTGGGGGGGGGGTGTATCTGTGTGTGTGTGGTGGGGGGGTGTATCTGTGTGTGTGTGGTGGGGGGGGGTGTATCTGTGTGTGTGTGTGTGGTGGGGGTGTGTGTATCTGTGTGTGTGTGGGGGGGGATGTATCTGTGTGTGTGTGGTGGGGGTGTGTGTATCTGTGTGTGTGTGTGGTGGGGGGGTGTATCTGTGTGTGTGTGTGTGTGGAGGAGTGTATCTGTGTGTGTGTGTGTGGGGGGGTGTATCTGTGTGTGTGTGTGTGTGGGGGGGGGGTGTATCTGTGTGTGTGTGCGTGGGGGGGGTGTATCTGTGTGTGTGTGTGTGGTGGGGGATGTATCTGTGTTTGTGTGTGTGGGGGGGTGTATCTGTGTGTGTGTGTGTGGGGGGGTGTATCTGTGTGTGTGTGTGTGTGTGGTGGGGGGGTGTATCTGTGTATGTGTGCGTGTGTGGGGGGGTGTATCTGTGTGTGTGTGGGGGTGTATCTGTGTGTGTGTGTGTGGGGGTGTATCTGTGTGTGTGTGCGTGTGTGGGGGGGTGTATCTGTGTGTGTGTGGGGGTGTATCTGTGTGTGTGTGTGTGGGGGTGTATCTGTGTGTGTGTGGGGGTGTATCTGTGTGTGTGTGTGTGTGGAGGGGTGTATCTGTGTGTGTGTGGGGGGGTGTATCTGTGTGTGTGTGGGGGTGTATCTGTGTGTGTGTGTGTGTGGGGGTGTATCTCTGTGTGTGTGTGCGTGTGTGGGGGGGTGTATCTGTGTGTGTGTGTGTGGGGGTGTATCTGTGTGTGTGTGTGTGTGTGGGGGTGTATCTGTGTGTGTGTGTGTGTGTGGGGGTGTATCTGTGTGTGTGTGTGTGTGTGGAGGGGTGTATCTGTGTGTGTGTGGAGGGGTGTATCTGTGTGTGTGTGGGGGTGTATCTCTGTGTGTGTGTGTGTGTGGAGGGGTGTATCTGTGTGTGTGTGTGTGGGGGTGTATCTGTGTGTGTGTGTGTGTGTGGGGGTGTATCTGTGTGTGTGTGTGTGTGTGGAGGGGTGTATCTGTGTGTGTGGAGGGGTGTATCTGTGTGTGTGTGTGTGTGTGTGGGGGTGTATCTGTGTGTGTGTGTGTGTGTGGAGGGGTGTATCTGTGTGTGTGTGTGTGTGTGGAGGGGTGTATCTGTGTGTGTGTGTGTGTGTGGAGGGGTGTATCTGTGTGTGTGTGTGTGTGTGGAGGGGTGTATCTGTGTGTATCTGTGTGTGTGGAGGGGTGTATCTGTGTGTGTGTGTGGAGGGGTGTATCTGTGTGTGGGGTGGGGTGGGGTGGTTGCTAGCAAATATTTAACATCTTGAACAAGCGCGGACTTCGAGGAACAGGCATCACCATGCATCAGAAGCCATTCCACCCCAAGGCCATCTTTTGGTCCTCTGGACATTCCTGCCTCCACTCTGGAGGTACCGGCCCCAAGCACCTCTCCACAGGGCACCCCATTTGTCCCCAGGACGGTGCTGACCCCGCATGGACACGGCAGGTCTGTTCCATGAGCGCGACAAGATAGCGGAAAGGTGGTTCAGTTGTCCAGGAGGACTGTACACATTAGTGACCAGCTCATCGAAGCTTTGGGGGGACACCATGTCCGAGTAGATTCCACGCATGATGGAGTCCCTGGATGCGATAGCCAGGAACACTGCTGCCACAGGCCTCCCAATGGTCCCCATGCACGGCACATAGAAACATAGAAAATAGGTGCAGGAGTAGGCCATTCGGCCCTTCGAGCCTGCACCACCATTATATATGATCATGGCTGATCATTCCCTCAGTACCCCATTCCTGCTTTCTCTTCATACCCCTTAATCCATTTAGCCGTAAGGGTCACATCTAACTCCCTTTTAAATATATCTAACAAACTGGTCCCAACAACTCTCTGCGGCAGGGAATTCCACAGGTTCACAATTCTCTGAGTGAAGAAGTTGCTCCTCATCTCGGTCCTAAATGGCTTACCCCTTATCCTTAGACTGTGTCCCCTGGTTCTGGACTTCCCCATCATCGGGAACATTCTTCCCGCATCTAACCTGTCTAATCCCTTCAGAATTTTATGTTTCTATGAGATCCCCTCTCATCCTTCTAAATTCCACTGAATACAAGCCTAGTCGATCCAGTCTTTCTTCATATGTCAGTCCTGCCATCCCGGGAATCAGTCTGATGAACCTTCGCTGCACTCCCTCAATAGCAAGAATGTCCTTCCTCAGGTTAGGAGACCAAAACTATACACAATACTCAAGGTGTGGCCTCACCAAGGCCCTGTACAACTGCAGTAAGACCTCTCTGCCCCTGTAATCAAATCCTCTCTCTATGAAGGCCAACATGTCATTTGCTTTCTTCACCGCCTGCTGTACCTGCATGCCATCTTCAATGACTGATGTACCATGACACCCAGGTTTTGTTGCACCTCCCCCTTTACCAATCTGTCACCATTCAGATAATAATTAGCCCTCCTGTTTTTGCCACCAAAGTGGATAACCTCACATTTATCCACATTATACTGCATCTGGCATGTATTTGCCCACTCACCTAACCTGTCCAAGTCACCCTGCAGCCTCTTAGCATCCTCCTCACAGCTCACACCGCCACCCAGCTTAGTGTCATCTGCAAACTTGGAGATATTACATTCAATTCCTTCGTCTAAATCATTAATGTATATTGTAAATAGCAGGGGTCCCAGCACTGAGCCCTGCGGCACTCCACTAGTCACTGCCTGCTATTCTGAAAATGACCCATTTATTCCTACTCTCTGCTTCCTGTCCACCAACCAGTTCTCTATCCACGTCAGTACATTACCCCCAATACCATGTGCTTTAATTTTGCACACTAATCTCTTATGTGGGACCTTGTCAAAAGCCTTTTGAAAGTCTAAATACACCACATCCACTGGCTCCCCCTTGTTCACTCTACTAGTTACATCCTCAAAAAATCCCAAAAGATTTGTCAAGCACGATTTCCCTTTCATAAATCCATGCTGACTTGGACCGATCCTGTCACTGCTTTCCAAATGCGCTGCTATTATATCTTTAATAATTGATTCCAACATTTTCCCCACCACCGATGTCAGGCTAACCGGTCTATAATTACCCGTTTTCTCTCTCCCTCCTTTTTTAAAAAGTGGTGTTACATTAGCTACCCGCCAGTCCATAGGAACTGATCCAGAGTTTATAGAACGTTGGAAAATGACCACCAATACATCCACTATTTCTAGGACCACTTCCTTAAGTACTCTGGGATGCAGACTATCTGGCCTTGGGGATTTATCGGCCTTCAATCCCATCAATTTCCCTAACACAATTTCCTGACTAATAAGGATTTCCTTTAGTTCCTCCTTCTCGCTATATCCTCAGTCCCATAGTATTTCCGGAAGGTTATTTGTGTCTTCTTTAGTGAAGACAGAACCAAAATATTTGTTCAATTGGTCTGCCATTTCTTTGTTCCCCATTATGACTTCACCTGATTCTGACTGCAGGGGACCTACATTTGTCTTCACTAATATTTTTCTCTTCATGTATCGGTAGAATCTTTTGCAGTCAGTTTTTATGTTCCCTGCAAGCTTACTCTCATATTCTATTTTTCCCCTCCTACTTAAACCCTTTGTCCTCCTCTGCTGAATTCTAAATTTCTCCCAGTCCTCAGATTTGCTGCTTTTTTGGCCAATTTATATGCCTCTAGCTTGGATTTAACACTATCCTTAATTTCCCTTGTTAGCCATGGTTGTGCCACCTTCCCCATTTTATTTTTACGCCAGACAGGGATGTACAATTGTTGTAGTTCATCCATGTGATCTTTAAATGTTTGCCATTGCCTATCCACCGTCAACCCTTTAAGTATCATTTGCCAGTCTATTCTAGCCAATTCACGTCTCATACCATCGAAGTTACCTTTCTTTAAGTTCAGGACCCTCATCTCTGAATTAACTGTGTCACTCTCCATCTTAATGAAGAATTCGACCATATTATGGTCACTCTTCCCGAAGGGCCTCACACAACAAGATTGCTGATTAATCCTCTCTCATTACACATCACCCAGTCTGGGATGGCCAGCCCTCTAGTTGGTTCCTCAACATATTGGTCAAGAAAACCATCCCTAATACACTCCAGGAAATCCTCCTCCAGCGTATTGCTACCAGTTTGGTTAGCCCAATCTATATGTAGATTAAAGTCACCCATTATAACTGCTGTACCTTTATTGCATGCATCCCTAATTTCCTGTTTGATGCCATCCCCAACCTCACTACTACTGTTTGATGGTCTGTACAGAACTCCCACTAGTGTTTTCTGCCCTTTGGTGTTCCACAGCTCTACCCATACTGATTCCACATCATCCAAGCTAATGTCCTTCCTTAATATTGCGTTAATCTCCTCTTTAACCAGTAACGCCACCCCACCTCCTTTTTCTTTCTCTATCCTTCCTGAATATTGAATACCCCTGGATGTTGAGTTCCCAGCCTTGGTCACCCTGGAGACATATCTCCCTAATCCCAATGACATCATATCCGTTTACCGCTATCTGCACAGTTAATTTATTCACCTTATTACGAATAATCCTCGCATTGAGACACAGAGCCTTCAGGCTTGTTTTTTTAACACTCTTCGTCCCTTGAGAATTATGTTGTAATGTGGCCCTTTTTGATTTTTGTCTTTGATTTTTCTCCTTTCTACCTTTTGCTTCTGACCTCATTTTACTTCCCTCTGTCTCCCTGCATAGATTCCCATCCTCTTGCCATATTAGTTTAAATCCTCCCCAGCATTACTCCACCCCTAGGTTCCGCACCACCACTGTGAACGACAGATGAGAGCAAGGACCAAGATCCTGCTTCTGCATCAGAGAATGTTGCCCCCTCGACACCCTCCGCTCCCGTACCCGTCCAACCAACGCATCTGTCTTCATCCCCCCCAATGAGGCACCGCCTGAGGAGCTCTTTGGCCAGGCGCCATGGAGTGAGGAGTGGAAGGGGTAGAGGTGGGGAGAAGGGGAGGGGGGAAGGAAAGTGAGGTGCATGTGCACAGGTGATGGCTGTGTTATATCTCCATCTGGGTGTATGCAATTTGTTGCAATGTATGGGGGAGGGGACCACGCTCCTGCTTTGCCTTTGTATTCTGTGTTGCTGGACATGTTGAACATGTGATTGATGTCAATGGTGGAAAAAGTGGGGTGTGGGCGGGGGTTGGGTGTTATTGGCTGTGATACTTATGATTGCAGACTAATGTTAGTATTAAACTTTTGTTATTGAACATAACCTTGTTGCGCATTGTCTCAGATAGCTGGAGCGTCACACACTGGTGATTCCTTACCATGAAAGGGTTAAATACAACTTAACATTAATCAATGTAAACTTTAACTGGCACCAAGGTGATGGGCACCATTGATGTCTGAGCTGCACACACACAGCAGTGTGTCAGCATTGTCACTCACATCAGCGTTCTTTCAGGCAAACCTTTCCGATATCAGCTCCTCACATAAGAGTGGGATTTAACAAATGCCAGCCACACCGCTGGCGTCCGTCCCGGTTAGTTCCACTTTTTGTGGGCGGTTTTTTTGAGCGAGCGATATTGTGGGCGATATGTGTGCGAGGTGGTGAAATTGATGGTGGGAAATCTCCATGGCCGCTAGTTTGGGTAAATATGCTCTTTACAACAAAAGACAGTGGGCGGGCGTTCATAATGAATCTCGGGCGTTAATTCCGTGCGGTAAATAACGCTGGCCGATATTATGGGCGTTGAAATCGCCCATTCTGCTGATTCCGCCCAAAACAGTGGGCAGGCGGGAATATTTTTCCTGGTGTTAAGCACATGGGGAAAGTAACACTCGCCGATTAGTCTGCTAAAAAAGCCCGTCAGTTTGCATTTTGTGCCAAAATGGGCGATATCTGGGCGTTATACGTCATTTCAGCGGTAAAATGGGCATTAAGCAGCCAAAGAAAGTGGAGGTTCTAGCCCTATGCCCCGTAGTTTTAGTTTCCCCTGTGAGTGGAAATATTCTCTCTGCATTCACCTTGTCGAGCCCCCTCATTATATATGTTTCGATAAGATCACCTCTCATTCTTCTGAACTCCAATGAGTATAGGCCCAACCTACTCAACTTTTCATCATAAGTCAACCCCCTCATCTCCAGAATCAACCCAGTGAACGTTCTCTGAACAGCCTCCAATGCAAGTATATCCTTCCTTAAATACGGAGACCAAAACTGTACGCAGTACTCCAGCTGTGGCCTCACCAATACCCTGTACAGTTGTAGCAGGACTTCTCTGCTTTTATACTCTATCCCCCTTGCAATAAAGGCCAACATTCCATTTGCCTTCCTGATCACTTGCTGTACCTGCATACTAACTTTTTGTGTTTCATGTACAAGGACCCCCAGGTCCCTCTGTACTGCAGCACTTTGCAATTTTTCTCCATTTAAATTATAATTTGCTTTTCTATTTTCTGCCAAAGTGGATAACCTCACATTTTCCCACATTATAATCCATCTACCAAATTTTTGTCCACTCACTTAGTCTGTCTATATCCCTTTGCAGATTTTTTGTGTCCTCTTCACAATTTGCTTTCCCATCTATCTTTGTATCATCAGCAAACATGGCTACATTACACTCAGTCCCTTCATCCAAGACATTAATATAGATTGTAAATAGTTCTGATGAAAGTGGAGCAGCTTTTTATTGAAAGACTTTCTTGCTGCAGTGTGTTCTGCTCCGAGAGTCAGCCGGCACAAGGCCATTGTAACGCGGACAAGTTTTTTCAGCAAGTTCAATCCTCGGGGCAATGGCAGAGTGGCTTTGATTGTTATCGGGGAAGTGCTGAGCTGATGGGCGGGAGGATGGCACCAAAGCTCTGCATGGCACCTGCCTCAGCCAATCACAGCCAGAGAAAGGGGGCCATTGCAAACTGGTGACTCATTGCTGCATTCTCACCAAGTCACCCAGTGGGTGAGCACACTCCACACTGCACCGGCCGCAAAGGCTTATCTCCCAATACAACGTCTGTGAAACTCAGTAACGTTCTCAGAATCCTGTGCAGGGTGAGGAGTGTTCGGCACAACTCATTGGGCACATGTGTTTTAGTTTGTTAAGGTGCTGACTCTCACTGGGGTACGGGTCTCTCCCCTGAAGGTGCTGACTCTCACTGGGGTACAGGTCCCCTCCCCTGAAGGTGCTGACTCTCACTGGGGTACAGGTCCCCTCCCCTGAAGGTGCTGACTCTCACTGGGGTACAGGTCCCTCCCCTCCCCTGAAGGTGCTGACTCTCACTGGGGTACGGGTCTCTCCCCTGAAGGTGCTGACTCTCACTGGGGTACGGGTCTCTCCCCTGAAGGTGCTGACTCTCACTGGGGTACGGGTCTCTCCCCTGAAGGTGCTGACTCTCACTGGGGTACAGGTCCCCTCCCCTGAAGGTGCTGACTCTCACTGGGGTACAAGTCCCCTCCCCTGAAGGTGCTGATTCTCACTGGGGTACAGGTCCCCTCCCCTGAAGGTGCTGACTCTCACTGGGGTACAGGTCTCCCCTCCCCTGAAGGTGCTGACTCTCACTGGGGTACAGGTCCCCCCTCCCCTGAAGGTGCTGACTCTCACTGGGGTACAGGTCCCCTCCCCTGAAGGTGCTGACTCTCACTGGGGTACAGGTCCCCCCCTCCCCTGAAGGTGCTGACTCTCACTGGGGTACAGGTCCCCTCCCCTGAAGGTGCTGACTCTCACTGGGGTACAGGTCCCTCCTCCCCTGAAGGTGCTGACTCTCACTGGGGTACAGGTCCCCTCCCCTGAAGGTGCTGACTCTCACTGGGGTATGGGTCCCTCCCCTGAAGGTGCTGACTCTCACTGGGGTACGGGTCCCCTCCCCTGAAGGTGCTGACTCTCACTAGGGTACAGGTCCCCTCCCCTGAAGGTGCTGACTCTCACTGGGGTATGGGTCCTTCCCCTGAAGGTGCTGACTCTCACTGGGGTACGGGTCCCCTCCCCTGAAGGTGCTGACTCTCACTGGGGTACAAGTCCCCTCCCCTGAAGGTGCTGACTCTCACTGGGGTACAGGTCCCTCCCCTGAAGGTGCTGACTCTCACTGGGGTACAGGTCCCTCCCCTGAAGGTGCTGACTCTCACTGGGGTACAGGTCCCCTCCCCTGAAGGTGCTGACTCTCACTGGGGTACAGGTCTCTCCCCTGAAGGTGCTGACTCTCACTGGGGTACAGGTCCCCCCCTCCCCTGAAGGTGCTGACTCTCACTGGGGTACAGGTCCCCTCCCCTGAAGGTGCTGACTCTCACTGGGGTACAGGTCCCCTCCCCTGAAGGTGCTGACTCTCACTGGGGTACAGGTCCCTCCCCTGAAGGTGCTGACTCTCACTGGGGTACAGGTCCCCTCCCCTGAAGGTGCTGACTCTCACTGGGGTACAGGTCCCCTCCCCTGAAGGTGCTGACTCTCACTGGGGTATGGGTCCCTCCCCTGAAGGTGCTGACTCTCACTGGGGTACGGGTCCCCTCCCCTGAAGGTGCTGACTCTCACTGGGGTACAAGTCCCCTCCCCTGAAGGTGCTGACTCTCACTGGGGTACAGGTCCCCTCCCCTGAAGGTGCTGACTCTCACTGGGGTACAGGTCCCCCCTCCCCTGAAGGTGCTGACTCTCACTGGGGTACAGGTCCCCCCTCCCCTGAAGGTGCTGACTCTCACTGGGGTACGGGTCCCCTCCCCTGAAGGTGCTGACTCTCACTGGGGTACAGGTCCCCCCCCCTCCCCTGAAGGTGCTGACTCTCACTGGGGTACGGGTCCCCTCCCCTGAAGGTGCTGACTCTCACTGGGGTACAGGTCCCCCCCCTCCCCTGAAGGTGCTGACTCTCACTGGGGTACAGGTCCCCCCCTCCCCTGAAGGTGCGGACTCTCACTGGGGTACAGGTCCCCCCTCCCCTGAAGGTGCTGACTCTCACTGGGGTACAGGTCCCGTCCCCTGAAGGTGCTGACTCTCACTGGGGTACAGGTCCCCTCCCCTGAAGGTGCTGACTCTCACTGGGGTACGGGTCCCCTCCCCTGAAGGTATTGACTCTCACTGGGGTACAGGTCCCCTCCCCTGAAGGTGCTGACTCTCACTGGGGTACGGGTCCCCTCCCCTGAAGGTGCTGACTCTCACTGGGGTACAGGTCCCCTCCCCTGAAGGTGCTGACTCTCACTGGGGTACAGGTCCCCCCCTCCCCTGAAGGTGCTGACTCTCACTGGGGTACGGGTCTCTCCCCTGAAGGTGCTGACTCTCACTGGGGTACAGGTCCCTCCCTCCCCTGAAGGTGCTGACTCTCACTGGGGTACAGGTCCCCTCCCCTGAAGGTGCTGACTCTCACTGGGGTACAGGTACACCCCTCCCCTGAACATAAGAACATAAGAATTAGGAACAGGAGTAGGCCATCTAGCCCCTCGAGCCTGCTCCGCCATTCAACAAGATCATGGCTGATCTGGCCGTGGACTCAGCTCCACTTACCCGCCCACTCCCCGTAACCCTTAATTCCCTTATTGGTTAAAAATCTATCTATCTGTGAGTTGAATACATTCAATGAGCTAGCCTCAACTGCTTCCCTGGGCAGAGAATTCCACAGATTCACAACCCTCTGGGAGAAGAAATTCCCTCTCAACTCGGTTTTAAATTGGCTCCCCCGTATTTTGAGGCTGTGCCCCCTAGTTCTAGTCTCCCCGACCAGTGGAAACAACCTCTCTGCCTCTATCTTGTCTATCTCTTTCATTATTTTAAATGTTTCTATAAGATCACCCCTCATCCTTCTGAACTCCAACAAGTAAAGACCCAGTCTACTCAATCTATCATCATAAGGTAACCCCCTCATCTCCGGAATCAGCCGAGTGAATCGTCTCTGTACCCCCTCCAAGGCTAGTATATCCTTCCTTAAGTAAGGTGACCAAAACTGCACGCAGTACTCCAGGTGCGGCCTCACCAATACCCTGTACAGTTGCAGCAGGACCTCCCTGCTTTTGTACTCCATCCCTCTCGCAATGAAGGCCAACATTCCATTCACCTTCCTGATTACCTGCTGCACCTGCAAACTAACTTTTTGGGATTCATGCACAAGGACCCCCAGGTCCCTCTGCACCGCAGCATGTTGTAATTTCTCCCCATTCAAATAATATTCCCTTTTACTGTTTTTTTTTCCCCAAGGTGGATGACCTCACATTTTCCGACATTGTATTCCATCTGCCAAACCTTAGTCCATTCGCTTAACCTATCTAAATCTCTTTGCAGCCTCTGTGTCCTCTACACAACCCGCTTTCCCACTAATCTTTGTGTCATCTGCAAATTTTGTTACACTACACTCTGTCCCCTCTTCCAGGTCATCTATGTATATTGTAAACAGTTGTGGTCCCAGCACCGATCCCTGTGGCACACCACTAACCACCGATTTCCAACCCAAAAAGGAACCATTTATCCCGACTCTCTGCTTTCTGTTCGCCAGCCAATTCTCTATCCATGCTAATACATTTCCTCTGACTCCGCATATCTTTATCTTCTGCAGTAACCTTTTGTGTGGCACCTTATCGAATGCCTTTTGGAAATCTAAATACACCAGATCCATCGGTACACCTCTATCCACCATGCTCGTTATATCCTCAAAGAATTCCAGTAAATTAGTTAAACATGATTTCCCCTTCATGAATCCATGCTGCGTCTGCTTGATTGCACTATTCCTATCTAGATGTCCCGCTATTTCTTCCTTAATGATAGCTTCAAGCATTTTCCCCACTACAGATGTTAAACTAACCGGCCTATAGTTACCTGCCTTTTGTCTGCCCCCTTTTTTAAACAGAGGCGTTACATTAGCTGCTTTCCAATCCGCTGGTACCTCCCCAGAGTCCAGAGAATTTTGGTAGATTATAACGAATGCATCTGCTATAACTTCCGCCATCTCTTTTAATACCCTGGGGTGCATTTCATCAGGACCAGGGGACTTGTCTACCTTGAGTCCCATTAGTCTGTCCAGCACTACCCCCCTAGTGATAGTGATTGTCTCCAGGTCCTCCCTTCCCACATTCCTGTGACCAGCAATTTTTGGCTTGATTTTTGTGTCTTCCACTGTGAAGACCGAAGCAAAATAATTGTTTCAGGTCTCAGCCATTCCAACATTTCCCATTATTAAATCCCCCTTTTCATCTTCTAAGGGACCAACATTTACTTTAGTCACTCTTTTCCGTTTTATATATCTGTAAAAGCTTTTATGATCTGTTTTTATGTTTTGCGCAGGTGCTGACTCTCACTGGGGTACAGGTCCCCCCCTCCCCTGAAGGTGCTGACTCTCACTGGGGTATGGGTCCTTCCCCTGAAGGTGCTGACTCTCACTGGGGTACAGGTCCCCTCCCCTGAAGGTGCTGACTCTCACTGGGGTACAGGTCCCTCCCCTGAAGGTGCTGACTCTCACTGGGGTACAGGTCTCTCCCCTGAAGGTGCTGACTCTCACTGGGGTACAGGTCCCCCTCCCCTGAAGGTGCTGACTCTCACTGGGGTACAGGTCCCCCTCTCCCCTGAAGGTGCTGACTCTCACTGGGGTACAGGTCCCCTCACCTGAAGGTGCTGACTCTCACTGGGGTACAGGTCCCCCCCTCACCTGAAGGTGCTGACTCTCACTGGGGTACAGGTCCCCTCCCCTGAAGGTGCTGACTCTCACTGGGGTACGGGTCCCTCCCTCCCCTGAAGGTGCTGACTCTCACTGGGGTACAGGTCCCCTCCCCTGAAGGTGCTGACTCTCACTGGGGTACAGGTCCCCTCCCCTGAAGGTGCTGACTCTCACTGGGGTACAGGTCCCCTCCCCTGAAGGTGCTGACTCTCACTGGGGTACAGGTCCCCTCCCCTGAAGGTGCTGACTCTCACTGGGGTACAGGTCCCCTCCCCTGAAGGTGCTGACTCTCACTGGGGTACAGGTCCCCCCTCCCCTGAAGGTGCTGACTCTCACTGGGGTACAGGTCCCCCCTCCCCTGAAGGTGCTGACTCTCACTGGGGTACGGGTCCCCTCCTCCCCTGAAGGTGCTGACTCTCACTGGGGTACAGGTCCCCTCCCCTGAAGGTGTTGACTCTCACTGGGGTACAGGTCCCCCCTCCCCTGAAGGTGCTGACACTCACTGGGGTACAGGTCCCCCCCTCCCCTGAAGGTGCTGACTCTCACTGGGGTACAGGTCCCCTCCCCTGAAGGTGCTGACTCTTACTGGGGTACAGGTCCCCCCCTCCCCTGAAGGTGCTGACTCTCACTGGGGTACAGGTCCCCTCCCCTGAAGGTGCTGACTCTCACTGGGGTACAGGTCCCCTCCCCTGAAGGTGCTGACTCTTACTGGGGTACAGGTCCCCCCCTCCCCTGAAGGTGCTGACTCTCACTGGGGTACAGGTCCACTCCCCTGAAGGTGCTGACTCTCACTGGGGTACAGGTCCCCCCCCCCTGAAGGTGCTGACTCTCACTGGGGTACAGGTCCCCTCCCCTGAAGGTGCTGACTCTCACTGGGGTATGGGTCCTTCCCCTGAAGGTGCTGACTCTCACTGGGGTACAGGTCCCTCCCCTGAAGGTGCTGACTCTCACTGGGGTACAGGTCCCCTCCCCTGAAGGTGCTGACTCTCACTGGGGTACAGGTCCCCTCCCCTGAAGGTGCTGACTCTCACTGGGGTACAAGTCCCCTCCCCTGAAGGTGCTGACTCTCACTGGGGTACAGGTCCCCTCCCCTGAAGGTGCTGACTCTCACTGGGGTACAGGTCCCCTCCCCTGAAGGTGCTGACTCTCACTGGGGTACAGGTCCCCCCTCCCCTGAAGGTGCTGACACTCACTGGGGTACAGAGAGGGACTGTCCTATGATGAGAGATGGTGTAGAATGGGCCGATACTCTCTGGAGTTTAAAAGAATGAGAGCCAATCTCATTGAAACATACAGGATTCTGAGGGGGATTGACAGAATAGATGCAGGGAGGATGTTTCCCCCGGGGCTGGAGAGTCTAGAACCAGGGGTCACAGTCTCAGGTTAAGGGGTCGGCCATTTAGGACTGAGATGAGGAGAAACTTCTTCACTCAGAGGCTGGTGAATCTTTGGAATTCTCTGCCCCAGAGGACTGTGGATACTCAGTCGTTGAGTATATTCAAGGCAGAGATCGATAGATTTTTGGAAAATGGGGACAATGCGGGAAAGTGAAGTTGAAGTCGAAGATCAGCCGTGATCGTATTGAATGGTGGAGCAGGCTCGAGGGGCAGTATGGCTCCTAATTATCTTCTTATGTTCTCTCCTGAAGGCACTGACTCTCAATGTAATTAAAATCCCCATCTCATGAATGGGAAGGGGTTGGGTCCATTGGGATTGTGTACAGGGAGTGAATGGGAAGGGGGTGGGACCATTGGGAATGTGTACAGGGAGTGAATGGGAAGGGGTTAGTCCCATTGGGATTGTGTACAGGGAGTGAATGGGAAATGGTTGGGTCCATTGGGATTGTTTACAGGGAGTGAATGGGAAGGGGATTGGGTCCATTGAGATTGTGTACAGGGAATGAATGGGAATGGGTTTGGTCCATTGGGATTGTGTACAATGGGAGTGAATGGGAAGGGGTTTGGGTCCATTGGGATTGTGTACAGGGAGTGAATGGGAAGGGGTTGGATCCATTGGGATTGTGTACAATGGGAGTGAATGGGAAGGGGTTTGGGTCCACTAGGATTGTTTACAATGGGAGTGAATGGGAAGGGATTTGGCTCCATTGGGATTGTGTACAGGGAGTGAATGGGACGGGGTTGGGTCCATTGGGATTGTGTACAATGGGAGTGAATGGGAAGGGGTTTTGGTCCATTGGGATTGTGTACAGGGAGCGAATGGGACGGGGTTGGGTCCATTGGGATTGTATACAGGGAGTGAATGGGACGCGGTTGGGTCCATTGGGATTGTGTACAATGGGAATGAATGGGAAGGGGTTTGGCTCCATTGGAATTGTGTACAGGGAGCGAATGGGAAAGCGTGTGGGTCCATTGGGATTGTGTGCAGGGAGTGAATGGGAAGGGATTGCGTCCATTGGGATTGTATACAATGGGAGTGAATGGGAAGGGGTTTGGGTCCATTGGGATTGTGTACAGGGAGTGAATGGGAAGGGGTTGGGTCCATTGGGATTATGTACAATGGGAGTGAATGGGAAGGGGTTTGGGTCCATTGGGATTGTGTACAGTGGGAGAGAATGGGAAGGGGTTTGGATCCATTGGGATTGTGTACAATGGGAGTGAATGGGAAGGGGTTTGGGTCCATTGGGCTTGTGTACAGGGAATGAATGGGAAGTGGTTTGGTTCATTGGGATTGTGTACAATGGGAGTGAATGGGAAAGGGTTTGGGTCCATTGGGATTGTGTACAGGGAGTGAATGGGAAGGGGTTGGGTCCATTGGGATTATGTACAATGGGAGTGAATGGGAAGGGTGTTGGGTCCATTGGGATTATGTACAGTGGGAGTGAATGGGAAGGGTTTTGGGTCCATTGGGATTGTGTACAGGGAGTGAATGGGAAGGGGTTTGGGTCCATTGGGATTGTGTACAGTTATTCACTCACCCAGTGCACACACCGCTGCACGGTCTCTGCAAAGAGCAACTGCTGAGAGCTGCAGATAAGGAGGCAGAGGTGGTGTAAGATTGGAGGAAGTCTATCTCCTGAATCTTTAAGTATCTGAGAGTGCCATCAACTTGTCCCACAAGCTGTACTGGCTCAGCTTCCTGTCACACGGCAAGTGCCGGATGTTTTCAGTTTCTTTGTCTTTATAAGGTCAGCAGTTGGCATCTGGAGCCATCAAAGATATTTTTGAACATGGCCTTTGTTGTAGAGTCAGCATCCAGTCGCTGCACATCAACAGGCAACCGACTCAACGCTGACCATTGCAATTGGTGCTCACAAACATCTGGCATTGTGGGGGCGGCGAGCGGCAATGGACCCTGGGGTGGAGACGCGATGTGCTGTGGGATGCATTCGGGGCATTGATACAGGGCTATAGGGAGAGAGCGGGGCAGTGGGATTAGTTTGGGATTGATACAGGGCTATAGGGAGAGAGCGGGGCAGTGGGATTAGTTTGGGATTGATACAGGACTATGGGGAGAGAGTGGGGCAGTGGGATTAGTTTGGTATTGATACAGGACTATGGGGAGAGAGCGGGGCAGTGGGATTAGTTTGGGGATTGATACAGGGCTTTTGGGAGAGAGCGGGGCAGTGAGATTAGTTTGGGATTGATACAGGGCTATGGGGAGAGAGCGGGGCAGTGGGATTAGTTTGGGGATTGATACAGGGCTATAGGGAGAGAGCAGGGCAGTGGGCTTAGTTTGGGGATTGATACAGGGCTATGGGGAGAGAATGGGGCAGTGGGATTAGTTTGGGGATTGATACAGGGCTATGGGGAGAGAGCGGATCAGTGGGATTAGTTTGGGATTGATACAGTGCAGTGGGGAGAGAGCGGGGCAGTGGGATTAGTTTGGGGATTGATACAGTGCAGTGGGGAGAGAGTGGGGTAGTGGGATTAGTTGGTGATTGGTACAGGGGTATGGGGAGAGAGTGGGGCAGTGCCATTCGTTGGGGATTGATACAGGGCTGTGGGGAGAGAATGGGGCTGTGGGATTAGTTTGGGGATTGATACAGGGCTATGGGGAGAGAGCGGTATGGTGGGATTAGTTTGGGAATTGATATAGGGCTATGGGGAGAGAGTAGGGCAGTGGAATTAGTTTGGGATTGACACAGTGCTATGGGGAGAGAGCGGGGCAGTGGGCTTAGATTGGGGATTGATACAGGGCTATGGGGAGAGAATGGGGCAGTGGGATTAGTTTTGGGGATTGATACAGGGCTATGGGGAGAGAGCGGATCAGTGGGATTAGTTTGGGATTGATACAGTGCAGTGGGGAGAGAGCGGATCAGTGGGATTAGTTTGGGATTGATACAGTACAGTGGGGAGAGAGTGGGGTAGTGGGATTAGTTGGTGATTGGTACAGGGGTATGGGGAGAGAGCGGGGCAGTGCCATTCGTTGGGGATTGATACAGGGCTGTGGGGAGAGAATGGCGCTGTGGGATTAGTTTGGGGATTGATACAGGGCTATGGGGAGAGAGCGGTATGGTGGGATTAGTTTGGGGATTGATATAGGGCTATGGGGAGAGAGCAGGGCAGTGGAATTAGTTTGGGATTGATACAGGGCAGTGGGAAGAGAGCGGGGCAGTGGGATTAGTTTGGGGATTGATACAGGGCTATGGGGAGAACGCGGGGCAGTGGGATTAGTTGGTGAATGAGACAGCACTATGGGGGGAGAGCGGGGCAGTGGGATTAGTTTGGGGATTGATACAGGGCTATGGGGAGAGAGCGGGGCAGTGAGATTAGTTTGGGATTGATACAGGGCTATGGGGAGAGAATGGGGCAGTGGGATTAGTTTGGGATTGATACAGAGCTATGGGGAGAGAGCGGGGCAGTGGGATTAGTTTGGGATTGACACAGGGCAGTGGGGAGAGAGCGGGGCAGTGCGATTCGTTTGGGATTGATACAGAGCTATGGGGAGAGAGCGGAGCAGTGGGATTAGTTTGGGAATGATACAGGGCTATGGGGAGAGAGCGGGACAGTGGGATTAGTTGCTGATTGATAAAGGGCTCTGGGGGGAGAGCAGGGCAGTGGAATTAGTTTAGGGATTGATACAGGGCTATGGGGAGAGAGCGGGGCAGTGGGATTAGTTGGTGAATGAGACAGCACTATGGGGGGAGAGCGGGGCAGTGGGATTAGTTTGGGGATTGATACAGGGCTATGGGGAGAACGCGGGGCAGTGGGATTAGTTGGTGAATGAGACAGCACTATGGGGGGAGAGCGGGGCAGTGGGATTAGTTTGGGGATTGATACAGGGCTATGGGGAGAGAGCGGGGCAGTGAGATTAGTTTGGGGATTGATACAGGGCTATGGGGAGCGAATGGGGCTGTGGGATTAGTTTGGGGATTGATACAGGGCTATGGGGAGAGAGCGGGGCAGTGGACTTAGTTTGGGGATTTATACAGGGCGATGGGGAGAGAGTAGGGCAGTGGGATTAGTTTGGGATTGATACAGGGCTATGGGGAGCTAATGGGGCTGTAGGATTAGTTTGGGGATTGATACAGGGATATGTGGAGAGAGCGGTATAGTGGGATTAGTTTGGGGTTGATACAGGGCTATGGGGAGAGAGCGGGGCAGTGGGATTAGTTTGGGATTGATACAGGGCAGTGGGAAGAGAGCGGGGCAGTGGGATTAGTTTGGGATTGATACAGGGCTATGGGGAGAACGCGGGGCAGTGGGATTAGTTGGTGAATGAGACAGCACTATGGGGGGAGTGCGGGGCAGTGGGATTAGTTTGAGGATTGAAACAGGGCTATGGGAAGAGAGCGGGGCAGTGGGAATAGTTTGGGGATTGATACAGGGCTATGGGGAGAGCGCGGGGCAGTGGGATTAGTTTGGGGATTGATACAGGGCTATGGGGAGAGAGCGGGGCAGTGGGATTAGTTTGAGATTGATACAGGGCTATGGGGAGGGAGCGGGGCAGTGGACTTAGTTTGGGGATTGATACAGGGCTATGGGGAGAGAGCGGGGCAGTGGGATTAGTTTGGGGATTGATACAGGGCTATGGGGAGAGAGCGGGGCAGTGGGATTAGTTTGGGATTGACACAGTGCTATGGGGAGAGAGCGGGGCAGTGGGCTTAGATTGGGGATTGATACAGGGCTATGGGGAGAGAATGGGGCAGTGGGATTAGTTTGGGGATTGATACAGGGCTATGGGGAGAGAGCGGATCAGTGGGATTAGTTTGGGATTGATACAGTGCAGTGGGGAGAGAGCGGATCAGTGGGATTAGTTTGGGATTGATACAGTGCAGTGGGGAGAGAGTGGGGTAGTGGGATTAGTTGGTGATTGGTACAGGGGTATGGGGAGAGAGCGGGGCAGTGCCATTCGTTGGGGATTGATACAGGGCTGTGGGGAGAGAATGGGGCTGTGGGATTAGTTTGGGGATTGATACAGGGCTATGGGGAGAGAGCGGTATGGTGGGATTAGTTTGGGGATTGATATAGGGCTATGGGGAGAGAGCAGGGCAGTGGAATTAGTTTGGGATTGATACAGGGCAGTGGGAAGAGAGCGGGGCAGTGGGATTAGTTTGGGGATTGATACAGGGCTATGGGGAGAACGCGGGGCAGTGGGATTAGTTGGTGAATGAGACAGCACTATGGGGGGAGAGCGGGGCAGTGGGATTAGTTTGGGGATTGATACAGGGCTATGGGGAGAGAGCGGGGCAGTGAGATTAGTTTGGGGATTGATACAGGGCTATGGGGAGAGAGTGGGGCAGTGGGATTAGTTTGGGATTGATACAGAGCTATGGGGAGAGAGCGGGGCAGTGGGATTAGTTTGGGATTGACACAGGGCAGTGGGGAGAGAGCGGGGCAGTGGGATTCGTTTGGGATTGAAACAGAGCTATGGGGAGAGAGCGGAGCAGTGGGATTAGTTTGGGAATGATACAGGGCTATGGGGAGAGAGCGGGACAGTGGGATTAGTTGCTGATTGATAAAGGGCTCTGGGGGGAGAGCAGGGCAGTGTGATTAGTTTGGGATTGATACAGGGCTATGGGGAGAGAGCAGGGAAGTGGGATTCGTTTGGGGATTGATACAGGGCTATGGGGAGAGAGCGGGGCAGTGGAATTAGTTTAGGGATTGATACAGGGCTATGGGGAGAGAGTGGGGCAGTGGGATTAGTTTGGGATTGATACAGGGCAGTGGGGAGAGCGCGGGGCAGTGGGATTAGTTTGGGGATTGATACAGGGCGATGGGGAGAGAGTAGGGCAGTGGGATTAGTTTGGGATTGATACAGGGCTATGGGGAGATAGCGGGGCAGTGGGATTAGTTTAGGGATTGATACAGGGCTATGGGGAGCGAATGGGGCTGTGGGATTAGTTTGGGGATTGATACAGGGCTATGGGGAGGGAGCGGGGCAGTGGACTTAGTTTGGGGATTTATCCAGGGCGATGGGGAGAGAGTAGGGCAGTGGGATTAGTTTGGGGATTGATACAGGGCTATGGGGAGATAGCGGGGCAGTGGGATTAGTTTAGGGATTGATACAGGGCTATGGGGAGCGAATGGGGCTGTGGGATTAGTTTGGGATTGATACAGGACTATGGGGAGGGAGCGGGGCAGTGGACTTAGTTTGGGGATTTATCCAGGGCGATGGGGAGAGAGTAGGGCAGTGGGATTAGTTTGGGATTGATACAGGGCTATGGGGAGATAGCGGGGCAGTGGGATTAGTTTAGGGATTGATACAGGGCTATGGGGAGCGAATGGGGCTGTGGGATTAGTTTGGGGATTGATACAGGGCTATGGGGAGGGATCGGGGCAGTGGACTTAGTTTGGGGATTTATCCAGGGCGATGGGGAGAGAGTAGGGCAGTGGGATTAGTTTGGGATTGATACAGGGCTATGGGGAGCTAATGGGGCTGTAGGATTAGTTTGGGGATTGATACAGGGCTATGTGGAGAGAGCGGTATAGTGGGATTAGTTTGGGGTTGATACAGGGCTATGGGGAGAGAGCGGGGCAGTGGGATTAGTTTGGGATTGATACAGGGCAGTGGGAAGAGAGCGGGGCAGTGGGATTAGTTTGCGGATTGATACAGGGCTATGGGGAGAACGCGGGGCAGTGGGATTAGTTGGTGAATGAGACAGCACTATGGGGGGAGTGCGGGGCAGTGGGATTAGTTTGAGGATTGATTCAGGGCTATGGGAAGAGAGCGGGGCAGTGGGAATAGTTTGGGGATTGATACAGGGCTATGGGGAGAGCGCGGGGCAGTGGGATTAGTTTGGGGATTGATACAGGGCTATGGGGAGAGAGCGGGGCAGTGGGATTAGTTTGAGATTGATACAGGGCTATGGGGAGGGAGCGGGGCAGTGGACTTAGTTTGGGGATTGATACAGGGCTATGGGGAGAGAGCGGGGCAGTGGGATTAGTTTGGGGATTGATACAGGGCTATGGGGAGAGAGCGGGGCAGTGGGATTAGTTTGGGATTGACACAGTGCTATGGGGAGAGAGCGGGGCAGTGGGCTTAGATTGGGGATTGATACAGGGCTATGGGGAGAGAATGGGGCAGTGGGATTAGTTTGGGAATTGATACAGGGCTATGGGGAGAGAGCGGATCAGTGGGATTAGTTTGGGATTGATACAGTGCAGTGGGGAGAGAGCGGGGCAGTGAGATTAGTTTGGGGATTGATACAGTGCAGTGGGGAGAGAGTGGGGTAGTGGGATTAGTTGGTGATTGGTACAGGGGTATGGGGAGAGAGCGGGGCAGTGCCATTCGTTGGGGATTGATACAGGGCTGTGGGGAGAGAATGGGGTTGTGGGATTAGTTTGGGGATTGATACAGGGCTATGGGGAGAGAGCGGTATGGTGGGATTAGTTTGGGAATTGATATAGGGCTATGGGGAGAGAGCAGGGCAGTGGAATTAGTTTGTGATTGACACAGTGCTATGGGGAGAGAGTGGGGCAGTGGGCTTAGATTGGGGATTGATACAGGGCTTTGGGGAGAGAATGGGGCAGTGGGATTAGTTTGGGGATTGATACAGGGCTATGGGGAGAGAGTGGATCAGTGGGATTAGTTTGGGATTGATACAGTGCAGTGGGGAGAGAGCGGATCAGTGGGATTAGTTTGGGATTGATACAGTGCAGGGGGGAGAGAGCGGTATGGTGGGATTAGTTTGGGGATTGATATAGGGCTATGGGGAGAGAGCAGGGCAGTGGAATTAGTTTGGGATTGATACAGGGCAGTGGGAAGAGAGCGGGGCAGTGGGATTAGTTTGGGGATTGATACAGGGCTATGGGGAGAACGCGGGGCAGTGGGATTAGTTGGTGAATGAGACAGCACTATGGGGGGAGAGCGGGGCAGTGGGATTAGTTTGGGGATTGATACAGGGCTATGGGGAGAGAGCGGGGCAGTGAGATTAGTTTGGGGATTGATACAGGGCTATGGGGAGAGAGTGGGGCAGTGGGATTAGTTTGGGATTGATACAGAGCTATGGGGAAGAGAGCGGGGCAGTGGGATTAGTTTGGGATTGACACAGGGCAGTGGGGAGAGAGCGGGGCAGTGCGATTCGTTTGGGATTGATACAGAGCTATGGGGAGAGAGCGGAGCAGTGGGATTAGTTTGGGAATGATACAGGGCTATGGGGAAAGAGCGGGACAGTGGGATTAGTTGCTGATTGATAAAGGGCTCTGGGGGGAGAGCAGGGCAGTGTGATTAGTTTGGGATTGATACAGGGCTATGGGGAGAGAGCAGGGAAGTGGGATTCGTTTGCGGATTGATACAGGGCTATGGGGAGAGAGCGGGGCAGTGGGATTAGTTTGGGGATTGATACAGGGCAGTGGGGAGAGCGCGGGGCAGTGGGATTAGTTTGGGGATTGATACAGGGCAGTGGGGAGACCGCGGGGCAGTGGGATTAGTTTGGGGATTGATACAGGGCTATGGGGAGATAGCGGGGCAGTGGGATTAGTTTAGGGATTGATACAGGGCTATGGGGAGCGAATGGGGCTGTGGGATTAGTTTGGGGATTGATACAGGGCTATGGGGAGGGAGCGGGGCAGTGGACTTAGTTTGGGGATTTATACAGGGCGATGGGGAGAGAGTAGGGCAGTGGGATTAGTTTGGGATTGATACAGGGCTATGGGGAGCTAATGGGGCTGTAGGATTAGTTTGGGGATTGATACAGGGCTATGTGGAGAGAGCGGTATAGTGGGATTAGTTTGGGGTTGATACAGGGCTATGGGGAGAGAACGGGGCAGTGGGATTAGTTTGGGATTGATACAGGGCAGTGGGAAGAGAGCGGGGCAGTGGGATTAGTTTGCGGATTGATACAGGGCTATGGGGAGAACGCGGGGCAGTGGGATTAGTTGGTGAATGAGACAGCACTATGGGGGGAGTGCGGGGCAGTGGGATTAGTTTGAGGATTGAAACAGGGCTATGGGAAGAGAGCGGGGCAGTGGGAATAGTTTGGGGATTGATACAGGGCTATGGGGAGAGCGCGGGGCAGTGGGATTAGTTTGGGGATTGATACAGGGCTATGGGGAGAGAGCGGGGCAGTGGGATTAGTTTGAGATTGATACAGGGCTATGGGGAGGGAGCGGGGCAGTGGACTTAGTTTGGGGATTGATACAGGGCTATGGGGAAAGAGCGGGGCAGTGGGATTAGTTTGAGATTGATACAGGGCTATGGGGAGGGAGCGGGGCAGTGGACTTATTTTGGGGATTGATACAGGGCTATGGGGAGAGAGCAGGGCAGTGGGATTAGTTTGGGATTGATCCAGGGGCTGTGGGGAGAGAGCGTGGCAGTGGGATTAGTTTGGGATTGATACAGGGCTATGGGGAGAGAGCGGGACAGTGGGATTAGTTTGTGATTGGTACAGGGCTATGGGGAGAGAGTGGGGTAGTGGGATTAGTTTGCCGATTGATACAGGACTGTGGGGAGAGAGCGGGGCAGTGTGATTCGTTTGGGATTGATACAGGGCAGTGGGGAGAGAGCGGGGCAGTGGAATTATTTTGGGAATTGATACAGGGCAGTGGGGAGAGAGTGGGGTAGTGGGATTAGTTTGGGGATTGATACTGGGCTATGGGGAGAGAGCAGGGAAGTGGGATTCGTTTGGGGATTGATACAGTGCTATGGGGAAAGAGCGGGGCAATTGGTTTAGTTGGGGATTGATACAGGGCTATGGGGAGAGAGCGGAGCAGTGGGATTAGTTTGGGGATTGATACAGGGCTATGGGGAGAGAGCGGGGCAGTGGGATTAGTTTGGGATTGATACAGGACTATGGGGAGAGCGCGTGGCAGTGGGATTAGTTTGGGATTGATACAGGACTATGGGGAGAGAGCGGGGCAGTGGAATTAGTTTGGGATTGATACAGGGCTATGGGGAGAGAGCGGGGCAGTGGGATTAGTTTGGGATTGATACAGAGCAATGGGGAGAGAGCGGGGCAGTGGGATTAGTTTGGGGATTGATACAGGGCTATGGGGAGCGAATGGGGCTGTGGGATTAGTTTGGGGATTGATACAGGGCTATGGGGAGGGAGCGGGGCAGTGGACTTAGTTTGGGGATTGATACAGAGCGATGGAGAGAGAATGGGGCTGTGGGATTAATTTGGGGATTGATACAGTGCTATGGGAAGAGAGCGGGGCAGTGGGATTAGTTTGGGGATTGATACAGGGCTCTGGGGAGAGCGCGGGACAGTGGGATTAGTTGGTGATTGATAAAGGGCTATGGGGGGAGAGCAGGGCAGTGGGATTAGTTTGGGATTGATACAGGGCTATGGGGAGAGAGCAGGGAAGTGAGATTCGTTTGGGGATTGATACAGGGCTATGGGGAGTGAGCGGGGCAGTGGGATTAGTTGGGGATTGATACAGGGCTCTGGGGAGAGAGTGGGGCAGTGGGATTAGTTTGGGGATTGATACAGGGCTATGGGGAGAGGGCGGGGCAGTGGGATTAGTTTGGGATTGATACAGGGCAATGGGGAGAGCGCGGGGCAGTGGGATTAGTTTGGGGATTGATACAGGGCAATGGGGAGAGTGCGTGGCAGTGGGATTAGTTTGGGATTGATACAGGGCTATGGGGGGAGTGCGGGGCAGTGGGATTAGTTTGGGATTGATACAGGGCTATGGGGAGAGAGCGGGGCAGTGGGATTAGTTTGGGATTGATACAGGGCTATGGGGAGGGAGCGGGGCAGTGGACTTAGTTTGGGGATTGATACAGAGCGATGGGGTGAGAGCGGGGCAGTGGGATTAGTTTGGGATTGATACAGGGCTATGGGGAGAGAGCGGGGCAGTGGGATTAGTGTGGGATTGATACAGGGCTATGGGGAGAGAGCGGGGCAGTGGGATTAGTTTGGGGATTGATACAGGGCTATGGGGAGAGTGCTTGGCAGTGGGATTAGTTTGGGATTGATACAGGACTATGGGGAGAGCGCGGGGCAGTGGGATTAGTTTGGGGATTGATACAGGGCTATGGGGCGAGTGCTTGGCAGTGGGATTAGTTTGGGATTGATACAGGACTATGGGGAGGGAGCGGGACAGTGTACTAAGTTTGGGGATTGATACAGGGCGATGGGGAGATAGTAGGGCAGTGGGATTAGTTTGGGATTGATACAGGGCTATGGGGAGAGAGCGGGGCAGTGGGATTAGTTTGGGGATTGATACAGGGCTAAGGGGAGTGAGCGGGGCAGTGGACTTAGTTTGGGGATTGATACAGAGCGATGGGGAGAGAATGGGGCTGTGGGATTAGTTTGGGGATTGATACAGGGCTATGGGAAGAGAGCGGGGCAGTGGGATCAGTTTGGGGATTGATACAGGGCTCTGGGGAGAGCGCGAGGCAGTGGACTTAGTTTGGGGATTGATACAGGGCTATGGGGAGAGAGCGGGGCAGTGCGATTCGTTTGGGATTGATACAGGACTATGGGGAGAGAGCGTGGCAGTGTGATTAGTTTGGGGATTGATACAGAGCGATGGGGAGAAAATGGGGCTGTGGGATTAGTTTGGGGATTGATACAGGGCTATGGGAAGAGAGCGCGGCAGTGGGATCAGTTTGGGGATTGATACAGGGCAGTGGGGAGAGAGTGGGGTAGTGGGATTAGGTGATGTTTGATACAGGACTCTGGGGAGAGAGCGGGGCAGTGAGATTAGTTTGGGGATTGATACAGGGCAGTGGGGAGAGAGCGGGGCAGTGGGATTAGTTTGGGGATTGATACAGGGCAGTGGGGAGAGCGTGGGGTTTTAGGGATTAGGTGATGATTGATACAGGACTCTGGGGAGATAGCGGGGTAGTGGGATTAGTTTGCCGATTGATACAGGACTATGGGGAGAGAGCGGGGCAGTGGGATTCGTTTGGGATTGATACAGGACTATGGGGAGAGCGCGGGGCAGTGGGATTAGTTTGGGGATTGATACAGGGCTATGGGAAGAGAGCGGGGCAGTGGGATTAGTTTGGGGATTGATACAGGGCTATGGGGAGAGAGCGGGGCAGTGGGATTAGTTTGGGGATTGATACAGGACTATGGGGAGTGAGCGGGGCAGTGGGATTAGTTTGGGATTGATACAGGACTATGGGGAGAGAGTGGGGCAGTGCGATTCGTTTGGGATTGATACAGGGCTATGGGAAGAGAGCGGGGCAGTGGGATTAGTTTGGGGATTGATACAGGGCTATGGGGAGAGAGCGGGGCAGTGGGATTAGTTTGGGATTGATACAGGACTATGGGGAGAGAGCGTGACAGTGGGATTAGTTTGGGATTGATACAGGGCTATGGGGAGAGAGCGGGACAGTGGGATTAGTTTGGGGATTGATACAGGGCTGTGGGAAGAGAGCGGGGCAGTAGCATTAGTTTGGGATTGATGCAGGGCTTTGGGGAGAGAGCGTGACAGTGGGATTCGTTGCTGATTGATAAAGTGCTATGGGGGGAGAGCAGGGCAGTGGGATTCGTTTGGGGATTGATACAGTGCTATGGGGAAAGAGCGGGGCAGGTGGTTTAGTTGGGGATTGATACACGGCTATGGGGAGAGAGCGGGGGAGTGGGATTAGTTTGGGGATTGATACAGGGCTATGGGGAGAGAGCGGGGCAGTGGGATTAGTTTGGGATTGATACAGGGCTATGGGGAGAGCGCGGGGCAGTGGGATTAGTTTGGGGATTGATACAGGGCTATGGGGAGAGTGCGTGGCAGTGGGATTAGTTTGGGATTGATACAGGACTATGGGGAGGGAGCGGGACAGTGGACTTAGTTTGGGGATTGATACAGAGCGATGCGGAGAGAATGGGGCAGTGGGATTAGTTGGTGTTTGATACAGGACTCTGGGGAGAGAGCGGGGCAGTGGGATTAGTTTGGGGATTGATACAGGGCTATGGGGAGAACGCGGGGCAGTGGGATTAGTTGGTGAATGAGACAGCACTATGGGGGGAGAGCGGGGCAGTGGGATTAGTTTGGGGATTGATACAGGGCTATGGGGAGAGAGCGGGGCAGTGAGATTAGTTTGGGGATTGATACAGGGCTATGGGGAGAGAGTGGGGCAGTGGGATTAGTTTGGGATTGATACAGAGCTATGGGGAAGAGAGCGGGGCAGTGGGATTAGTTTGGGATTGACACAGGGCAGTGGGGAGAGAGCGGGGCAGTGCGATTCGTTTGGGATTGATACAGAGCTATGGGGAGAGAGCGGAGCAGTGGGATTAGTTTGGGAATGATACAGGGCTATGGGGAAAGAGCGGGACAGTGGGATTAGTTGCTGATTGATAAAGGGCTCTGGGGGGAGAGCAGGGCAGTGTGATTAGTTTGGGATTGATACAGGGCTATGGGGAGAGAGCAGGGAAGTGGGATTCGTTTGCGGATTGATACAGGGCTATGGGGAGAGAGCGGGGCAGTGGGATTAGTTTGGGGATTGATACAGGGCAGTGGGGAGAGCGCGGGGCAGTGGGATTAGTTTGGGGATTGATACAGGGCAGTGGGGAGACCGCGGGGCAGTGGGATTAGTTTGGGGATTGATACAGGGCTATGGGGAGATAGCGGGGCAGTGGGATTAGTTTAGGGATTGATACAGGGCTATGGGGAGCGAATGGGGCTGTGGGATTAGTTTGGGGATTGATACAGGGCTATGGGGAGGGAGCGGGGCAGTGGACTTAGTTTGGGGATTTATACAGGGCGATGGGGAGAGAGTAGGGCAGTGGGATTAGTTTGGGATTGATACAGGGCTATGGGGAGCTAATGGGGCTGTAGGATTAGTTTGGGGATTGATACAGGGCTATGTGGAGAGAGCGGTATAGTGGGATTAGTTTGGGGTTGATACAGGGCTATGGGGAGAGAACGGGGCAGTGGGATTAGTTTGGGATTGATACAGGGCAGTGGGAAGAGAGCGGGGCAGTGGGATTAGTTTGCGGATTGATACAGGGCTATGGGGAGAACGCGGGGCAGTGGGATTAGTTGGTGAATGAGACAGCACTATGGGGGGAGTGCGGGGCAGTGGGATTAGTTTGAGGATTGAAACAGGGCTATGGGAAGAGAGCGGGGCAGTGGGAATAGTTTGGGGATTGATACAGGGCTATGGGGAGAGCGCGGGGCAGTGGGATTAGTTTGGGGATTGATACAGGGCTATGGGGAGAGAGCGGGGCAGTGGGATTAGTTTGAGATTGATACAGGGCTATGGGGAGGGAGCGGGGCAGTGGACTTAGTTTGGGGATTGATACAGGGCTATGGGGAAAGAGCGGGGCAGTGGGATTAGTTTGAGATTGATACAGGGCTATGGGGAGGGAGCGGGGCAGTGGACTTATTTTGGGGATTGATACAGGGCTATGGGGAGAGAGCAGGGCAGTGGGATTAGTTTGGGATTGATCCAGGGGCTGTGGGGAGAGAGCGTGGCAGTGGGATTAGTTTGGGATTGATACAGGGCTATGGGGAGAGAGCGGGACAGTGGGATTAGTTTGTGATTGGTACAGGGCTATGGGGAGAGAGTGGGGTAGTGGGATTAGTTTGCCGATTGATACAGGACTGTGGGGAGAGAGCGGGGCAGTGTGATTCGTTTGGGATTGATACAGGGCAGTGGGGAGAGAGCGGGGCAGTGGAATTATTTTGGGAATTGATACAGGGCAGTGGGGAGAGAGTGGGGTAGTGGGATTAGTTTGGGGATTGATACTGGGCTATGGGGAGAGAGCAGGGAAGTGGGATTCGTTTGGGGATTGATACAGTGCTATGGGGAAAGAGCGGGGCAATTGGTTTAGTTGGGGATTGATACAGGGCTATGGGGAGAGAGCGGAGCAGTGGGATTAGTTTGGGGATTGATACAGGGCTATGGGGAGAGAGCGGGGCAGTGGGATTAGTTTGGGATTGATACAGGACTATGGGGAGAGCGCGTGGCAGTGGGATTAGTTTGGGATTGATACAGGACTATGGGGAGAGAGCGGGGCAGTGGAATTAGTTTGGGATTGATACAGGGCTATGGGGAGAGAGCGGGGCAGTGGGATTAGTTTGGGATTGATACAGAGCAATGGGGAGAGAGCGGGGCAGTGGGATTAGTTTGGGGATTGATACAGGGCTATGGGGAGCGAATGGGGCTGTGGGATTAGTTTGGGGATTGATACAGGGCTATGGGGAGGGAGCGGGGCAGTGGACTTAGTTTGGGGATTGATACAGAGCGATGGAGAGAGAATGGGGCTGTGGGATTAATTTGGGGATTGATACAGTGCTATGGGAAGAGAGCGGGGCAGTGGGATTAGTTTGGGGATTGATACAGGGCTCTGGGGAGAGCGCGGGACAGTGGGATTAGTTGGTGATTGATAAAGGGCTATGGGGGGAGAGCAGGGCAGTGGGATTAGTTTGGGATTGATACAGGGCTATGGGGAGAGAGCAGGGAAGTGAGATTCGTTTGGGGATTGATACAGGGCTATGGGGAGTGAGCGGGGCAGTGGGATTAGTTGGGGATTGATACAGGGCTCTGGGGAGAGAGTGGGGCAGTGGGATTAGTTTGGGGATTGATACAGGGCTATGGGGAGAGGGCGGGGCAGTGGGATTAGTTTGGGATTGATACAGGGCAATGGGGAGAGCGCGGGGCAGTGGGATTAGTTTGGGGATTGATACAGGGCAATGGGGAGAGTGCGTGGCAGTGGGATTAGTTTGGGATTGATACAGGGCTATGGGGGGAGTGCGGGGCAGTGGGATTAGTTTGGGATTGATACAGGGCTATGGGGAGAGAGCGGGGCAGTGGGATTAGTTTGGGATTGATACAGGGCTATGGGGAGGGAGCGGGGCAGTGGACTTAGTTTGGGGATTGATACAGAGCGATGGGGTGAGAGCGGGGCAGTGGGATTAGTTTGGGATTGATACAGGGCTATGGGGAGAGAGCGGGGCAGTGGGATTAGTGTGGGATTGATACAGGGCTATGGGGAGAGAGCGGGGCAGTGGGATTAGTTTGGGGATTGATACAGGGCTATGGGGAGAGTGCTTGGCAGTGGGATTAGTTTGGGATTGATACAGGACTATGGGGAGAGCGCGGGGCAGTGGGATTAGTTTGGGGATTGATACAGGGCTATGGGGCGAGTGCTTGGCAGTGGGATTAGTTTGGGATTGATACAGGACTATGGGGAGGGAGCGGGACAGTGTACTAAGTTTGGGGATTGATACAGGGCGATGGGGAGATAGTAGGGCAGTGGGATTAGTTTGGGATTGATACAGGGCTATGGGGAGAGAGCGGGGCAGTGGGATTAGTTTGGGGATTGATACAGGGCTAAGGGGAGTGAGCGGGGCAGTGGACTTAGTTTGGGGATTGATACAGAGCGATGGGGAGAGAATGGGGCTGTGGGATTAGTTTGGGGATTGATACAGGGCTATGGGAAGAGAGCGGGGCAGTGGGATCAGTTTGGGGATTGATACAGGGCTCTGGGGAGAGCGCGAGGCAGTGGACTTAGTTTGGGGATTGATACAGGGCTATGGGGAGAGAGCGGGGCAGTGCGATTCGTTTGGGATTGATACAGGACTATGGGGAGAGAGCGTGGCAGTGTGATTAGTTTGGGGATTGATACAGAGCGATGGGGAGAAAATGGGGCTGTGGGATTAGTTTGGGGATTGATACAGGGCTATGGGAAGAGAGCGCGGCAGTGGGATCAGTTTGGGGATTGATACAGGGCAGTGGGGAGAGAGTGGGGTAGTGGGATTAGGTGATGTTTGATACAGGACTCTGGGGAGAGAGCGGGGCAGTGAGATTAGTTTGGGGATTGATACAGGGCAGTGGGGAGAGAGCGGGGCAGTGGGATTAGTTTGGGGATTGATACAGGGCAGTGGGGAGAGCGTGGGGTTTTAGGGATTAGGTGATGATTGATACAGGACTCTGGGGAGATAGCGGGGTAGTGGGATTAGTTTGCCGATTGATACAGGACTATGGGGAGAGAGCGGGGCAGTGGGATTCGTTTGGGATTGATACAGGACTATGGGGAGAGCGCGGGGCAGTGGGATTAGTTTGGGGATTGATACAGGGCTATGGGAAGAGAGCGGGGCAGTGGGATTAGTTTGGGGATTGATACAGGGCTATGGGGAGAGAGCGGGGCAGTGGGATTAGTTTGGGGATTGATACAGGACTATGGGGAGTGAGCGGGGCAGTGGGATTAGTTTGGGATTGATACAGGACTATGGGGAGAGAGTGGGGCAGTGCGATTCGTTTGGGATTGATACAGGGCTATGGGAAGAGAGCGGGGCAGTGGGATTAGTTTGGGGATTGATACAGGGCTATGGGGAGAGAGCGGGGCAGTGGGATTAGTTTGGGATTGATACAGGACTATGGGGAGAGAGCGTGACAGTGGGATTAGTTTGGGATTGATACAGGGCTATGGGGAGAGAGCGGGACAGTGGGATTAGTTTGGGGATTGATACAGGGCTGTGGGAAGAGAGCGGGGCAGTAGCATTAGTTTGGGATTGATGCAGGGCTTTGGGGAGAGAGCGTGACAGTGGGATTCGTTGCTGATTGATAAAGTGCTATGGGGGGAGAGCAGGGCAGTGGGATTCGTTTGGGGATTGATACAGTGCTATGGGGAAAGAGCGGGGCAGGTGGTTTAGTTGGGGATTGATACACGGCTATGGGGAGAGAGCGGGGGAGTGGGATTAGTTTGGGGATTGATACAGGGCTATGGGGAGAGAGCGGGGCAGTGGGATTAGTTTGGGATTGATACAGGGCTATGGGGAGAGCGCGGGGCAGTGGGATTAGTTTGGGGATTGATACAGGGCTATGGGGAGAGTGCGTGGCAGTGGGATTAGTTTGGGATTGATACAGGACTATGGGGAGGGAGCGGGACAGTGGACTTAGTTTGGGGATTGATACAGAGCGATGCGGAGAGAATGGGGCAGTGGGATTAGTTGGTGTTTGATACAGGACTCTGGGGAGAGAGCGGGGCAGTGGGATTAGTTTGGGGATTGATACAGGGCAGTGGGGAGAGAGCGGGGCAGTGGGATTAGTTTGGGGATTGATACAGGACTATGAGGAGATAGCGGGGCTGTGGGATTAGTTTGCCGATTGATACAGGGCTATGGGGAGGGAGCGGGGCAGTGGACTTAGTTTGGGGATTGATACAGGGCTATGGGGAGATAGCGGGGCAGTGGGATTAGTTTGGGGATTGATACAGGGCAGTGGGGAGGGAGCGGGGCAGTGGACTTAGTTTGGGGATTGATACAGTGCAGTGGGGAGAGAGTGGGGTACTGGGATTAGGTGATGTTTGATACAGGACTCTGGGGAGATAGCGGGGCAGTGGGATTAGTTTGCCAATTGATACAGGGCTCTGGGGAGAGCGCGGGGCAGTGGAATTAGTTTGGTGATTGATAAAGGGCAGTGGGGAGAGAGCGGGGCAGTGGGATTAGTTTGGGATTGATACAGGGCTATGGGGAGAGAGCAGGGAAGTGGGATTCGTTTGGGATTGATACAGGGCTATGGGGAGAGAGCGGGGCAATGGGATTAGTTTGGGGATTGATACAGGGCAGTGGGGAGAGCGCGGGGCAGTGGGATTAGTTTGGGGATTGATACAGGGCTATGGGGAGAGAGCGGGGCAGTGGGATTAGTTTGGGATTGATATAGGGCTATGGGGAGAACGCGGGGCAGTGGGATTAGTTGGTGAATGAGACAGCACTATGGGAGGAGTGCGGGGCAGTGGGATTAGTTTGAGGATTGATACAGGGCTATGGGAAGAGAGCGGGGCAGTGGGATTAGTTTGGGGATTGTTACAGGGCTATGGGGAGAGAGCGGGGCAGTGGGATTAGTTTGGGGATTGATACAGGGCTATGGGGAGAGAGCGGGGCAGTGGGATTAGTTTGGGGATTGATACAGGGGCTGTGGGGAGAGAGCGTGGCAGTGGGATTAGTTTGGGATTGATACAGGGCTATGGGGAGAGAGCGGGGCAGTGGGATTAGTTTGGGGATTGATACAGCGCTATGGGGAGAGAGCGGGGCAGTGGGATTAGTTTGGAGATTGATACAGGGCTATGGGGAGAGTGCGTGGCAGTGGGATTAGTTTGGGGATTGATACAGGGCTATGGGGAGAGAGCAGAGCAGTGGGATTAGTTTGGGGATTGATACAGGGCTATGGGGAGAGAGCGGGGCAGTGGGATTAGTTTGGGGATTGATACAGGGCTATGGGGAGGGAGCGGGGCAGTGGGATTAGTTTGGGGATTGATACAGGACTATGGGGAGAGAGCGGGGCAGTGGGATTAGTTTGGAGATTGATACAGGGCAGTGGGGAGAGAGCGATGCAGTGGTTTAGTTTGGGATTGATACAGGGCTATGGGGAGAGAGCGGGGCAGTGGGATTAGTTTGGGGATTCATACAGGGCTATGGGGAGAGAGCGGGGCAGTGGGATTAGTTTGGGGATTGATACAGGACTATGGGGAGAGAGCGGGGCAGTGGGATTAGTTTGGAGATTGATACAGGGCAGTGGGGAGAGAGCGATGCAGTGGTTTAGTTTGGGATTGATACAGGGCTATGGGGAGAGAGCGGGGCAGTGGGATTAGTTTGGGGATTGATACAGGGCTATGGGGAGAGAGCGGGGCAGTGGGATTAGTTTGGGATTGATACAGGACTATGGGGTGAGAGAGGGGCAGTGGGATTAGTTTGGAGATTGATACAGGGTTATGGGGAGAGAGCGGGGTAGTGGGGTTAGTTTGGAACTGATACAGGGCTATGGGGAGAGAGCGGGGCAGTGGGATTAGTTTGGGATTGATACAGGGCTATGGGTAGAGAGCGGGGCAGTGGGATTAGTTTGGGGATTGATACAGGACTATGGGGAGAGAGCGGGGCAGTGGGATTAGTTTGGAGATTGATACAGGACTATGGGGAGAGAGCGGGGCAGTGGGATTAGTTTGGGGATTGATACAGGGCAGTGGGGAGAGAGATGGGGAGTGGGATTAGTTGGTGATTGATACAGGACTATGGGGAGAGTGCGGGGCAGTGGGATTAGTTTGGGATTAATACAGGGCTATGGGGAGAGTGCGGGGCAGTGGGATTAGTTTGGGATTAATACAGGGCTATGGGGAGAGAGCGGAGCAGTGGGATTAGTTTGGGATTGATACAGGGCCATGGGGAGAGGCGGGGCAGTGGGATTAGTTTGGGGATTGATACAGGGCTATGGGGAGAGAGCGGGGCAGTGGGATTAGTTTGGGATTGATACAGGACTATGGGGAGAGAGCGGTGCAGTGGGATTAGTTTGCCGATTGATACACGACTATGGGGAGAGAGCGGGGCAGTGCGATTCGTTTGGGATTGATACAGGGCTGTGGGGAGAGAGCGGGGCAGTGGGATTAGCTTGGGATTCATTCAGGACTATGGGGAGAGAGCGGGGCAGTGGAATTAGTTTGGGGATTGATACAGGGCAGTGGGGAGAGAGCGGGGCAGTGGGATTAGTTTGGGAATTGATAGAGGGCAGTGGGGTGAGAGCGGGGCAGTGGGATTAGTTTGGGGATTGAGACAGGGCTATGGGGAGAGAGCGGGGCAGTGGGATTAGTTTGGGATGAATACAGGGCTATGGGGAGAGTGCGGGGCAGTGGGATTAGTTTGGGATTAATACAGGGCTATGGGGAGAGAGCGGAGCAGTGGGATTAGTTTGGGATTGATACAGGGCTATGGGGAGAGAGCGGGGCAGTGGGATTAGTTTGGGGATTGATACAGGGCTATGGGGAGAGAGCGGGGCAGTGGGATTAGTTTGGGATTGATACAGGGCTATGGGGAGAGAGCGGGGCAGTGGGATTAGTTTGGGGATTGATACAGGGCTATGGGGAGAGTGCGTGGCAGTGGGATTAGTTTGGGATTGATACAGGACTATGGGGAGGGAGCGGGACAATGGACTTAGTTTGGGGATTGATACAGGGCGATGGGGAGATTGTAGGGCAGTGGGATTAGTTTGAGATTGATACAGGGCTTTGGGGAGAGAGCGGGGCAGTGGGATTAGTTTGGGGATTGATACAGGACTATGGGGAGAGAGCGGGGCAGTGGGATTAGTTTGGAGATTGATACAGGACTATGGGGAGAGAGCGGGGCAGTGGGATTAGTTTGGGGATTGATACAGGACTATGGGGAGAGAGCGGGGCAGTGGGATTAGTTTGGAGATTGATACAGGACTATGGGGAGAGAGCGGAGCAGTGTGATTAGTTTGGGGATTGATACAGGACTATGGGGAGAGAGCGGGGCAGTGGGATTAGTTTGGAGATTGATACAGGACTATGGGGAAAGAGCGGGGCAGTGGGAGTAGTTTGGGGATTGAGACAGGGCTATGGGGAGAGAGCGGGGCAGTGGGATTAGTTTGGGATTGATACAGGGCTATGGGGAAAGAGCGGGGCAGTGGGCTTAGTTTGGGGATTGAGACAGGGCAGTGGGGAGAGAGATGGGGAGTGGGATTAGTTGGTGATTGATACAGGACTATGGGGAGAGTGCGGGGCAGTGGGATTAGTTTGGGATTAATACAGGGCTATGGGGAGAGTGCGGGGCAGTGGGATTAGTTTGGGATTAATACAGGGCTATGGGGAGAGAGCGGAGCAGTGGGATTAGTTTGGGATTGATACAGGGCCATGGGGAGAGAGCGGGGCAGTGGGATTAGTTTGGGGATTGATACAGGGCTATGGGGAGAGAGCGGGGCAGTGGGATTAGTTTGGGATTGATACAGGACTATGGGGAGAGAGCGGTGCAGTGGGATTATTTTGCCGATTGATACACGACTATGGGGATAGAGCGGGGCAGTGCGATTCGTTTGGGATTGATACAGGGCTGTGGGGAGAGAGCGGGGCAGTGGGATTAGTTTGGGGATTGAGACAGGGCTATGGGGAGAGAGCGGGGCAGTGGGATTAGTTTGGGATTAATACAGGGCTATGGGGAGAGTGCGGGGCAGTGGGATTAGTTTGGGATTAATACAGGGCTATGGGGAGAGAGCGGAGCAGTGGGATTAGTTTGGGATTGATACAGGGCTATGGGGAGAGAGCGGGGCAGTGGGATTAGTTTGGGGATTGATACAGGGCTATGGGGAGAGAGCGGGGCAGTGGGATTAATTTGGGATTGATACAGGGCTATGGGGAGAGAGCGGGGCAGTGGGATTAGTTTGGGGATTGATACAGGACTATGGGGAGTGAGCGGGGCAGTGGGAATAGTTTGGGGATTGATACAGGGCTATGGGGAGAGAGCGGGGCAGTGGGATTAGTTTGGGATTGATACAGGGCTATGGGGAGAGCGCAGGGCAGTGGGATTAGTTTGGGGATTGATACAGGGCTATGGGGAGAGTGCGTGGCAGTGGGATTAGTTTGGGATTGATACAGGACTATGGGGAGGGAGCGGGACAATGGACTTAGTTTGGGGATTGATACAGGGCGATGGGGAGATTGTAGGGCAGTGGGATTAGTTTGAGATTGATACAGGGCTTTGGGGAGAGAGCGGGGCAGTGGGATTAGTTTGGGGATTGATACAGGACTATGGGGAGAGAGCGGGGCAGTGGGATTAGTTTGGAGATTGATACAGGACTATGGGGAGAGAGCGGGGCAGTGGGATTAGTTTGGGGATTGATACAGGACTATGGGGAGAGAGCGGGGCAGTGGGATTAGTTTGGAGATTGATACAGGACTATGGGGAGAGAGCGGAGCAGTGTGATTAGTTTGGGGATTGATAGAGGACTATGGGGAGAGAGCGGGGCAGTGGGATTAGTTTGGAGATTGATACAGGACTATGGGGAAAGAGCGGGGCAGTGGGAGTAGTTTGGGGATTGAGACAGGGCTATGGGGAGAGAGCGGGGCAGTGGGATTAGTTTGGGATTGATACAGGGCTATGGGGAAAGAGCGGGGCAGTTGGCTTAGTTTGGGGATTGAGACAGGGCAGTGGGGAGAGAGATGGGGAGTGGGATGAGTTGGTGATTGATACAGGACTATGGGGAGAGAGCGGTGCAGTGGGATTAGTTTGCCGATTGATACACGACTATGGGGATAGAGCGGGGCAGTGCGATTCGTTTGGGATTGATACAGGGCTGTGGGGAGAGAGCGGGGCAGTGGGATTAGTTTGGGGATTGAGACAGGGCTATGGGGAGAGAGCGGGGCAGTGGGATTAGTTTGGGATTAATACAGGGCTATGGGGAGAGTGCGGGGCAGTGGGATTAGTTTGGGATTAATACAGGGCTATGGGGAGAGAGCGGAGCAGTGGGATTAGTTTGGGATTGATACAGGGCTATGGGGAGAGAGCGGGGCAGTGGGATTAGTTTGGGGATTGATACAGGGCTATGGGGAGAGAGCGGGGCAGTGGGATTAATTTGGGATTGATACAGGGCTATGGGGAGAGAGCGGGGCAGTGGGATTAGTTTGGGGATTGATACAGGACTATGGGGAGTGAGCGGGGCAGTGGGAATAGTTTGGGGATTGATACAGGGCTATGGGGAGAGAGCGGGGCAGTGGGATTAGTTTGGGATTGATACAGGGCTATGGGGAGAGCGCGGGGCAGTGGGATTAGTTTGGGGATTGATACAGGGCTATGGGGAGAGTGCGTGGCAGTGGGATTAGTTTGGGATTGATACAGGACTATGGGGAGGGAGCGGGACAATGGACTTAGTTTGGGGATTGATACAGGGCGATGGGGAGATTGTAGGGCAGTGGGATTAGTTTGAGATTGATACAGGGCTTTGGGGAGAGAGCGGGGCAGTGGGATTAGTTTGGGGATTGATACAGGACTATGGGGAGAGAGCGGGGCAGTGGGATTAGTTTGGAGATTGATACAGGACTATGGGGAGAGAGCGGGGCAGTGGGATTAGTTTGGGGATTGATACAGGACTATGGGGAGAGAGCGGGGCAGTGGGATTAGTTTGGAGATTGATACAGGACTATGGGGAGAGAGCGGAGCAGTGTGATTAGTTTGGGGATTGATAGAGGACTATGGGGAGAGAGCGGGGCAGTGGGATTAGTTTGGAGATTGATACAGGACTATGGGGAAAGAGCGGGGCAGTGGGAGTAGTTTGGGGATTGAGACAGGGCTATGGGGAGAGAGCGGGGCAGTGGGATTAGTTTGGGATTGATACAGGGCTATGGGGAAAGAGCGGGGCAGTGGGCTTAGTTTGGGGATTGAGACAGGGCAGTGGGGAGAGAGATGGGGAGTGGGATGAGTTGGTGATTGATACAGGACTATGGGGAGAGTGCGGGGCAGTGGGATTAGTTTGGGATTAATACAGGGCTATGGGGAGAGTGCGGGGCAGTGGGATTAGTTTGGGATTAATACAGGGCTATGGGGAGAGAGCGGAGCAGTGGGATTAGTTTGGGATTGATACAGGGCCATGGGGAGAGAGCGGGGCAGTGGGATTAGTTTGGGGATTGATACAGGGCTATGGGGAGAGAGCGGGGCAGTGGGATTAGTTTGGGATTGATACAGGACTATGGGGAGAGAGCGGTGCAGTGGGATTAGTTTGCCGATTGATACACGACTATGGGGAGAGAGCGGGGCAGTGCGATTCGTTTGGGATTGATACAGGGCTGTGGGGAGAGAGCGGGGCAGTGGGATTAGCTTGGGATTCATTCAGGACTATGGGGAGAGAGCGGGGCAGTGGAATTAGTTTGGGGATTGATACAGGGCAGTGGGGAGAGAGCGGGGCAGTGGGATTAGTTTGGGAATTGATAGAGGGCAGTGGGGTGAGAGCGGGGCAGTGGGATTAGTTTGGGGATTGAGACAGGGCTATGGGGAGAGAGCGGGGCAGTGGGATTAGTTTGGGATTAATACAGGGCTATGGGGAGAGTGCGGGGCAGTGGGATTAGTTTGGGATTAATACAGGGCTATGGGGAGAGAGCGGAGCAGTGGGATTAGTTTGGGATTGATACAGGGCTATGGGGAGAGAGCGGGGCAGTGGGATTAGTTTGGGGATTGATACAGGGCTATGGGGAGAGAGCGGGGCAGTGGGATTAGTTTGGGATTGATACAGGGCTATGGGGAGAGAGCGGGGCAGTGGGATTAGTTTGGGGATTGATACAGGACTATGGGGAGTGAGCGGGGCAGTGGGATTAGTTTGGGGATTGATACAGGGCTATGGGGAGAGTGCGTGGCAGTGGGATTAGTTTGGGATTGATACAGGACTATGGGGAGGGAGCGGGACAATGGACTTAGTTTGGGGATTGATACAGGGCGATGGGGAGATTGTAGGGCAGTGGGATTAGTTTGAGATTGATACAGGGCTTTGGGGAGAGAGCGGGGCAGTGGGATTAGTTTGGGGATTGATACAGGGCTATGGGGAGGGAGCGGGGCAGTGGACTTAGTTTGGGGATTGATACAGGGCTCTGGGGAGAGCGCGGGGCAGTGGAATTAGTTTGGGGATTGATACAGGGCAGTGGGGAGAGAGTGGGGTAGTGGGATTAGTTGGTGATTGATACAGGACTATGGGGAGAGAGCGGGGCAGTGCAATTCGTTTGGGATTGATACAGGGCTATGGGGAGATAGCAGGGCTGTGGGATTAGTTTGCCGATTGATACAGGACTATGGGGAGAGAGCGGGGCAGTGCAATTCGTTTGGGATTGATACAGGGCTATGGGGAGATAGCGGGGCTGTGGGATTAGTTTGGCGATTGATACAGGGCAGTGGGGAGAGAGTGGGGTAGTGGGATTAGTTGGTGATTGATACAGGACTATGGGGAGAGATCGGGGCAGTGCGATTCGCTTGGGATTGATACAGGACTATGGGGAAAGAGCGGGACAGTGGGATTAGTTTGGGGATTGATACAGGGCTTTGGGGAGAGAGCGGGGCAGTGGGATTAGTTTGGGATTGATACAGGGCTATGGGGAGAGAGCGGGGCAGTGTGATTCGTTTGGGATTGATACAGGACTATGGGGAGAGAGCGGGACAGTGGGATTAGTTTGGGGATTGATACAGCGCTATGGGGAGAGAGTGGGGCAGTGGGATTAGTTTGGGGATTGATACAGGGCTATGGGGAGAGTGCGTGGCAGTGGGATTAGTTTGGGGATTGATACAGGGCTATGGGGAGGGAGCGGGGCAGTGGACTTAGTTTGGGGATTGATACAGAGCGATGGGGAGAGAATGGGGCAGTGGGATTAGTTTGGGGATTGATACAGGGCTATGGCAAGAGAGCGGGGCAGTGGGATTAGTTTGGGGATTGATACAGGGCTATGGGGAGGGAGCGGGGCAGTGGGATTAGTTTGGGGATTGATACAGAGCGATGGGGAGAGAGCGGGGCAGTGGGATTAGTTTGGGGATTGATACAGGGCTATGGGGAGGGAGAGGGGCAGTGGACTTAGTTTGGGGATTGATACAGAACGATGGTGAGAGAATGGGTCAGTGGGATTAGTTTGGGGATTGATACAGGGCTCTGGGGAGAGCGCGGGGCAGTGGAATTAGTTTGGGGATTGATACAGGGCAGTGGGGAGAGAGTGGTGTAGTGGGATTAGGTGATGATTGATACAGGACTCTGGGGAGATAGAGGGGCTGTGGGATTAGTTTGCCGATTGATACAGGACTATGGGGAGAGAGCGGGGCAGTGCAATTCGTTTGGGATTGATACAAGGCTGTGGGGAGAGAGCGGGGCAGTGGAATTAGTTTGGGGATTGATACAGTGCTATGGGGAGATAGCGGGACTGTGGGATTAGTTTGGCGATTGATACAGGGCAGTGGGGAGAGAGTGGGGTAGTGGGATTAGTTGGTGATTGATACAGGACTATGGGGAGAGAGCGGGGCAGTGCGATTCGTTTGGGATTGAAACAGGACTATGGGGAAAGAGCGGGGCAGTGGGCTTAGTTTGGGATTGATACAGGGCTGTGGGGAGAGAGCGGGGCAGTGGGACTAGTTTGGGATTGATATTGGGCTATGGGGAGAGCGCGGGGCAGTGGGATTAGTTTGGGATTGATACAGGGCTGTGGGGAAAGAGCGGGGCAGTGGGCTTAGTTTGGGGATTGAGACAGGGCGATGGGGAGAGAGCGGGGCAGTGGGATTAGTTTGGGATTGATACAGGGTTATGGGGAAAGAGCGGGGCAGTGGGCTTAGTTTGGGGATTGAGACAGGGCAGTGGGGAGAGAGTGGGGTAGTGGGATTAGTTGGTGATTGATACAGGGCTATGGGGAGAGAGCGGGGCAGTGGGATTAGTTTGGGATTGATACAGGGCTGTGGGGAGAGAGCGGGGCAGTTGGACTAGTTTGGGATTGATATTGGGCTATGGGGAGAGCGCGGGGCAGTGGGATTAGTTTGGCGATTGATACAGGGCAGTGGGGAGAGAGTGGGGTCGTGGGATTAGTTGGTGATTGATACAGGGCTATGGGGAGAGAGCGGGGCAGTGGGATTAGTTTGGGATTGATACAGGGCTGTGGGGAGAGAGCGGGGCAGTTGGACTAGTTTGGGGATTGAGACAGGGCTATGGGGAGAGAGCGGGGCAGTGGGATTTGTTGGTGAATGATACAGCGCTATGGGGGGAGAGCGGGGCAGTGGGATTAGTTTGGGATTGATACAGGGCTATGGGGTAAGTGTGGGGCAGTGGGCTTAGTTTGGGGAATGAGACAGGGCTATGGGGAGAGAGTAGGGCAGTGGGATTACTTTGGGACTGATACAGGGCTATGGGTAGAGAGTAGGGCAGTGGGATTAGTTTGGGATTGATACAGGGCTATGGGGAGAGAGTAGGGCAGTGGGCTTAGTTTGGGGATTGATAGAGGGCAGTGGGGTGAGAGCGGGGCAGTGGGATTAGTTTGGGGATTGAGACAGGGCTATGGGGAGAGAGCGGGGCAGTGGGATTAGTTTGGGATTGATACAGGACTCTGGGGAGATAGCGGGGCAGTGGGATTAGTTTGGGATTGATACAAGGCTATGGGGAGAGAGCGGGGCAGTGGGATTAGTTTGGGATTGATACAGGGCTATGGGGAAAGAGCGGGGCAGTGGGCTTAGTTTGGGGATTGAGACAGGGCAGTGGGGAGAGAGTTGGGTAGTGGGATTAGTTGGTGATTGATACAGGACTATGGGGACAGTGCGGGGCAGTGGGATTAGTTTGGGATTAATACAGAGCTATGGGGAGAGTGCGGGGCAGTGGGATTAGTTTGGGATTAATACAGGGCTATGGGGAGAGAGCGGAGCAGTGGGATTAGTTTGGGATTGATACAGGGCTATGGGGAGAGAGCGGGGCAGTGGGATTAGTTTGGGGATTGATACAGGGCTATGGGGAGAGAGCGGGGCAGTGGGATTAGTTTGGGATTGATACAGGGCTATGGGGAGAGAGCGGGGCAGTGGGATTAGTTTGGGGATTGATACAGGGCTATGGGGAGAGAGCGGGACAGTGGGATTAGTTAAGGGATTGATACAGGGCTATGGGGAGGGAGCGGGGCAGTGGGATTAGTTTGGGATTGATGCAGGGTTATGGGGAGAGAGCGGGGCAGTGGGATTAGTTTGGGGATTGATACAGGGCTATGGGGAGAGAGTGGGGCAGTGGGATTAGTTTGGGATTGATAGAGGGCTATGGGGAGAGAGCGGGGCAGTGGGATTAGTTTGGGGATTAATACAGGGCTATGGGGAGAGAGCGGGGCAGTGGGATTAGTTTGGAGATTCATACAGGGCTATGGGGAGAGAGCGGGGCAGTGGGATTAGTTTGGGATTAATACAGGGCTATGGGGAGAGAGCAGAGCAGTGGGATTAGTTTGGGGATTAATACAGGGCTATGGGGAGAGAGCAGGGCAGTGAGTTTAGTTTGGTGATTGATACAGGGCTATGGGGAGAGAGCGGAGCAGTGGGATTAGTTTGGGGATTGATACAGGACTATGGGGAGAGAGCGGGGCAGTGGGATTAGTTTGGAGATTGATACAGGGCAGTGGGGAGAGAGCGATGCAGTGGTTTAGTTTGGGATTGATACAGGGCTATGGGGAGAGAGCGGGGCAGTGGGATTAGTTTGGGGATTGATACAGGGCTATGGGGAGAGAGCGGGGCAGTGGGATTAGTTTGGGGATTGATACAGGACTATGGGGAGAGAGCGGGGCAGTGGGATTAGTTTGGAGATTGATACAGGGCAGTGGGGAGAGAGCGATGCAGTGGTTTAGTTTGGGATTGATACAGGGCTATGGGGAGAGAGCGGGGCAGTGGGATTAGTTTGGGGATTGATACGGGGCTATGGGGAGAGAGCGGGGCAGTGGGATTAGTTTGGGATTGATACAGGACTATGGGGAGAGAGCGGGGCAGTGGGATTAGTTTGGAGATTGATACAGGACTTTGGGGAGAGAGCGGGGCAGTGGGATTAGTTTGGGGATTGATACAGGGCTCTGGGGAGAGAGCGGGGCAGTGGGATTAGTTTGGGGATTGATACAGGACTATGGGGAGAGAGCGGGGCAGTGGGATTAGTTTGGAGATTGATACAGGACTATGGGGAGAGAGCGGGGCAGTGGGATTAGTTTGGAGATTGATACAGGACTATGGGGAGAGAGCGGGGCAGTGGGATTAGTTTGGGGATTGATACAGGACTATGGGGAGAGAGCGGGGCAGTGGGATTAGTTTGGGGATTGATACAGGACTATGGGGAGAGAGCGGAGCAGTGGGATTAGTTTGGGGATTGATACAGGGCAGTGGGGAGAGAGCGGGGCAGTGGGATTAGTTTGGGGATTGATGGAGGGCAGTGGGGAGAGAGCGGGGCAGTGGGAGTAGTTTGGGATTGATACAGGGCTATGGGGAGAGAGCGGGGCAGTGGGATTAGTTTGGGATTGATACAGGGCTATGGGGAAAGAGCGGGGCAGTGGGAGTAGTTTGGGGATTGAGACAGGGCTATGGGGAGAGAGCGGGGCAGAGTGATTAGTTTGGGTATTGATACAGGGCTATGGGGAGAGAGCGGGGCAGTGGGATTAGTTTGGGAATTGATAGAGGGCAGTGGGGTGAGAGCGGGGCAGTGGGATTAGTTTGGGGATTGAGACAGGGCTATGGGGAGAGAGCGGGGCAGTGGGATTAGTTTGTGATTGATACAGGACTCTGGGGAGATAGCGGGGCAGTGGGATTAGTTTGGGATTGATACAGGGCTATGGCAAGAGAGCGGGGCAGTGGGATTAGTTTGGGATTGATACAGGGCTATGGGGAAAGAGCGGGGCAGTGGGATTAGTTTGGGGATTGATACAGGACTATGGGGAGAGAGCGGGGCAGTGGGATTAGTTTGGGGATTGATACAGGACTATGGGGAGAGAGCGGAGCAGTGGGATTAGTTTGGGGATTGACACAGGGCAGTGGGGAGAGAGCGGGGCAGTGGGATTAGTTTGGGGATTGATGGAGGGCAGTGGGGAGAGAGCGGGGCAGTGGGAGTAGTTTGGGATTGATACAGAGCTATGGGGAGAGAGCGGGGCAGTGGGATTAGTTTGGGATTGATACAGGGCTATGGGGAAAGAGCGGGGCAGTGGGAGTAGTTTGGGGATTGAGACAGGGCTATGGGGAGAGAGCGGGGCAGTGCGATTCGTTTGGGATTGATACAGGGCTATGGGGAAAGAGCGGGGCAGTGGGCTTAGTTTGGGGATTGAGACAGGGCAGTGGGGAGAGAGTTGGGTAGTGGGATTAGTTGGTGATTGATACAGGACTATGGGGAGAGTGCGGGGCAGTGGGATTAGTTTGGGATTAATACAGGGCTGTGGGGAGAGTGCGGGGCAGTGGGATTAGTTTGGGATTAATACAGGGCTATGGGGAGAGAGCGGAGCAGTGGGATTAGTTTGGGATTGATACAGGGCTATGGGGAGAGAGCGGGGCAGTGGGATTAGTTTGGGTATTGATACAGGGCTATGGGGAGAGAGCGGGGCAGTGGGATTAGTTTGGGATTGATACAGGACTATGGGGAGAGAGTGGGGCAGTGGGATTAGTTTGCCGATTGATACACGACTATGGGGAGAGAGCGGGGCAGTGCGATTCGTTTGGGATTGATACAGGGCTGTGGGGAGAGAGCGGGGCAGTGGGATTAGTTTGGGATTGATACAGGGCTATGGGGAGAGAGCGGGGCAGTGGAATTAGTTTGGGGATTGATACAGGGCAGTGGGGAGAGAGCGGGCAGTGGGATTAGTTTGGGAATTGATAGAGGGCAGTGGGGTGAGAGCGGGGCAGTGGGATTAGTTTGGGGATTGAGACAGGGCTATGGGGAGAGAGCGGGGCAGTGGGATTAGTTTGGGATTGATACAGGACTCTGGGGAGATAGCGGGGCAGTGGGATTAGTTTGGGATTGATACAGGGCTATGGGAAGAGAGCGGGGCAGTGGGATTAGTTTGGGATTGATACAGGGCTATGGGGAAAGAGCGGGGCAGTGGGCTTAGTTTGGGGATTGAGACAGGGCAGTGGGGAGAGAGTTGGGTAGTGGGATTAGTTGGTGATTGATACAGGACTATGGGGACAGTGCGGGGCAGTGGGATTAGTTTGGGATTAATACAGGGCTATGGGGAGAGTGCGGGGCAGTGGGATTAATTTGGGATTAATACAGGGCTATGGGGAGAGAGCGGAGCAGTGGGATTAGTTTGGGATTGATACAGGGCTATGGGGAGAGAGCGGGGCAGTGGGATTAGTTTGGGGATTGATACAGGGCTATGGGGAGAGAGCGGGGCAGTGGGATTAGTTTGGGATTGATACAGGGCTATGGGGAGAGAGCGGGGCAGTGGGATTAGTTTGGGGATTGATACAGGGCTATGGGGAGAGAGCGGGACAGTGGGATTAGTTTGGGGATTGATACAGGGCTATGGGGAGGGAGCGGGGCAGTGGGATTAGTTTGGGATTGATGCAGGGCTATGGGGAGAGAGCGGGGCAGTGGGATTAGTTTGCGGATTGATAGAGGGCTATGGGGAGAGAGCGGGGCAGTGGGATTAGTTTGGGTATTGATACAGGGCTATGGGGAGAGAGCGGGGCAGTGGGATTAGTTTGGAGGTTCATACAGGGCTATGGGGAGAGAGCGGGGCAGTGGGATTAGTTTGGGGATTAATACAGGGCTATGGGGAGAGAGCAGAGCAGTGGGGTTAGTTTGGGGATTAATACATGGCTATGGGGAGAGAGCGGGGCAGTGGGTTTAGTTTGGGGATTGATACAGGGCTATGGGGAGAGAGCGGGGCAGTGGGATTAGTTTGGAGATTGATACAGGACTATGGGGAGAGAGCGGGGCTGTGGGATTAGTTTGGAGATTGATACAGGGCAGTGGGGAGAGAGCGATGCAGTGGTTTAGTTTGGGATTGATACAGGGCTATGGGGAGAGAGCGGGGCAGTGGGATTAGTTTGGGGATTGATACAGGGCTATGGGGAGAGAGCGGGGCAGTGGGATGAGTTTGGGATTGATACAGGACTATGGGGAGAGAGCGGGGCAGTGGGATTAGTTTGGAGATTGATACAGGGCAGTGGGGAGAGAGCGATGCAGTGGTTTAGTTTGGGACTGATACAGGGCTATAGGGAGAGAGCGGGGCAGTGGGATTAGTTTGGGGATTGATACAGGGCTATGGGGAGAGAGCGGGGCAGTGGGATTAGTTTGGGATTGACACAGGGCTATAGGGAGAGAGCGGGGCAGTGGGATTAGTTTGGGGATTGATAAAGGGCTATGGGGAGAGAGCGGGGCAGTGGGATTAGTTTGGGATTGATACAGGGCTATGGGGAGAGAGCGGGGCAGTGGGATTAGTTTGGAGATTGATACAGGGCGATGGGGAGAGAGCGGGGCAGTGGGATTAGTTTGGGATTGATACAGGACTATGGGGAGAGAGCGGGGCAGTGGGATTAGTTTGGAGATTGATACAGGGCTATGGGGAGAGAGCGGGGCAGTGGGGTTAGTTTGGAACTGATACAGGACTATGGGGAGAGAGCGGGGCAGTGGGATTAGTTTGGGGATTGATACAGGGCTATGGGGAGAGAGCGGGGCAGTGGGATTAGTTTGGAGATTCATACAGGGCTATGGGGAGAGAGCGGGGCAGTGGGATTAGTTTGGGGATTAATACAGGGCTATGGGGAGAGAGCAGAGCAGTGGGATTAGTTTGGGGATTAATACAGGGCTATGGGGAGAGAGCGGGGCAGTGGGATTAATTTGGGGATTGATACAGGGCTATGGGGAGAGAGCGGGGCAGTGGGATTAGTTTGGGGATTGATACAGGACTATGGGGAGAGAGCTGGGCAGTGGGATTAGTTTGGAGATTGATACAGGGCAGTGGGGAGAGAGCGGGGCAGTGGGATTAGTTTGGGGATTGATAGAGGGCAGTGGGGAGAGAGCGGGGCAGTGGGAGTAGTTTGGGATTGATACAGGGCTATGGGGAGAGAGCGGGGCAGTGGGATTAGTTTGGGATTGATACAGGGCTATGGGGAAAGAGCGGGGCAGTGGGAGTAGTTTGGGGATTGAGACAGGGCTATGGGGAGAGAGCGGGTCAGTGGGATTAGTTTGGGATTGATACAGGGCTATGGGGAAAGAGCGGGGCAGTGGGCTTAGTTTGGGGATTGAGACAGGGCAGTGGGGAGAGAGTTGGGTAGTGGGATTAGTTGGTGATTGATACAGGACTATGGGGAGAGTGCGGGGCAGTGGGATTAGTTTGGGATTAATACAGGGCTATGGGGAGAGTGCGGGGCAGTGGGATTAGTTTGGGATTAATACAGGGCTATGGGGAGAGAGCGGAGCAGTGGGATTAGTTTGGGGATTGATACAGGGCTATGGGGAGAGAGCGGGGCAGTGGGATTAGTTTGGGGATTGATACAGGGCTATGGGGAGAGAGCGGGGCAGTGGGATTAGTTTGGGATTGATACAGGACTATGGGGAGAGAGCGGTGCAGTGGGATTAGTTTGCCGATTGAAACACGACTATGGGGAGAGAGCGGGGCAGTGCGATTCGTTTGGGATTGATACAGGGCTGTGGGGAGAGAGCGGGGCAGTGGGATTAGCTTGGGATTCATACAGGACTATGGGGAGAGAGCGGGGCAGTGGAATTAGTTTGGGGATTGATACAGGGCAGTGGGGAGAGAGCGGGGCAGTGGGATTAGTTTGGGAATTGATAGAGGGCAGTGGGGTGAGAGCGGGGCAGTGGGATTAGTTTGGGGATTGAGACAGGGCTATGGGGAGAGAGCGGGGCAGTGGGATTAGTTTGGGATTGATACAGGACTCTGGGGAGATAGCGGGGCAGTGGGATTAGTTTGGGATTGATACAGGGCTATGGGAAGAGAGCGGGGCAGTGGGATTAGTTTGGGATTGATACAGGGCTATGGGGAAAGAGCGGGGCAGTGGGCTTAGTTTGGGGATTGAGACAGGGCAGTGGGGAGAGAGTTGGGTAGTGGGATTAGTTTGGGATTGATACAGGACTATGGGGAGAGAGCGGGGCAGTGGGATTAGTTTGGAGATTGATACAGGGCTATGGGGAGAGAGCGGGGCAGTGGGGTTAGTTTGGAACTGATACAGGACTATGGGGAGAGAGCGGGGCAGTGGGATTAGTTTGGGGATTGATACAGGGCTATGGGGAGAGAGCGGGGCAGTGGGATTAGTTTGGAGATTCATACAGGGCTATGGGGAGAGAGCGGGGCAGTGGGATTAGTTTGGGGATTAATACAGGGCTATGGGGAGAGAGCAGAGCAGTGGGATTAGTTTGGGGATTAATACAGGGCTATGGGGAGAGAGCGGGGCAGTGGGATTAATTTGGGGATTGATACAGGGCTATGGGGAGAGAGCGGGGCAGTGGGATTAGTTTGGGGATTGATACAGGACTATGGGGAGAGAGCTGGGCAGTGGGATTAGTTTGGAGATTGATACAGGGCAGTGGGGAGAGAGCGGGGCAGTGGGATTAGTTTGGGGATTGATAGAGGGCAGTGGGGAGAGAGCGGGGCAGTGGGAGTAGTTTGGGATTGATACAGGGCTATGGGGAGAGAGCGGGGCAGTGGGATTAGTTTGGGATTGATACAGGGCTATGGGGAAAGAGCGGGGCAGTGGGAGTAGTTTGGGGATTGAGACAGGGCTATGGGGAGAGAGCGGGTCAGTGGGATTAGTTTGGGATTGATACAGGGCTATGGGGAAAGAGCGGGGCAGTGGGCTTAGTTTGGGGATTGAGACAGGGCAGTGGGGAGAGAGTTGGGTAGTGGGATTAGTTGGTGATTGATACAGGACTATGGGGAGAGTGCGGGGCAGTGGGATTAGTTTGGGATTAATACAGGGCTATGGGGAGAGTGCGGGGCAGTGGGATTAGTTTGGGATTAATACAGGGCTATGGGGAGAGAGCGGAGCAGTGGGATTAGTTTGGGGATTGATACAGGGCTATGGGGAGAGAGCGGGGCAGTGGGATTAGTTTGGGGATTGATACAGGGCTATGGGGAGAGAGCGGGGCAGTGGGATTAGTTTGGGATTGATACAGGACTATGGGGAGAGAGCGGTGCAGTGGGATTAGTTTGCCGATTGAAACACGACTATGGGGAGAGAGCGGGGCAGTGCGATTCGTTTGGGATTGATACAGGGCTGTGGGGAGAGAGCGGGGCAGTGGGATTAGCTTGGGATTCATACAGGACTATGGGGAGAGAGCGGGGCAGTGGAATTAGTTTGGGGATTGATACAGGGCAGTGGGGAGAGAGCGGGGCAGTGGGATTAGTTTGGGAATTGATAGAGGGCAGTGGGGTGAGAGCGGGGCAGTGGGATTAGTTTGGGGATTGAGACAGGGCTATGGGGAGAGAGCGGGGCAGTGGGATTAGTTTGGGATTGATACAGGACTCTGGGGAGATAGCGGGGCAGTGGGATTAGTTTGGGATTGATACAGGGCTATGGGAAGAGAGCGGGGCAGTGGGATTAGTTTGGGATTGATACAGGGCTATGGGGAAAGAGCGGGGCAGTGGGCTTAGTTTGGGGATTGAGACAGGGCAGTGGGGAGAGAGTTGGGTAGTGGGATTAGTTTGGGATTAATACAGGACTCTGGGGAGATAGCGGGGCAGTGGGATTAGTTTGGGATTGATACAGGGCTATGGGGAGAGAGCGGGGCAGTGGGATTAGTTTGGTGATTGATACAGGACTATGGGGAGTGAGCGGGGCAGTGGGATTAGTTTGGGATTGATACAGGACTATGGGGAGAGAGCGGGGCAGTGCGATTCATTTGGGATTGATACAGGGCTATGGGAAGAGAGCGGGGCAGTGGGATTAGTTTGGGGATTGATACAGGGCTATGGGGAGAGAGCGGGGCAGTGGGATTAGTTTGGGATTGATACAGGACTATGGGGAGAGAGCGTGGCAGTGAGATTAGTTTGGGATTGATACAGGGCTATGGGGAGAGAGCGGGACAGTGGGATTAGTTTGGGGATTGATACAGGGCTGTGGGAAGAGAGCGGGGCAGTGGCATTAGTTTGGGATTGATGCAGGGCTTTGGGGAGAGAGCGTGACAGTGGGATTCGTTGCTGATTGATAAAGGGCTATGGGGGGAGAGCAGGGCAGTGGGATTCGTTTGGGGATTGATACAGTGCTATGGGGAAAGAGCGGGGCAGGTGGTTTAGTTGGGATTGATACACGGCTATGGGGAGAGAGCGGGGCAGTGGGATTAGTTTGGGGATTGATACAGGGCTATGGGGAGAGAGCGGGGCAGTGGGATTAGTTTGGGATTGATACAGGGCTATGGGGAGAGCGCTGGGCAGTGGGATTAGTTTGGGGATTGATACAGGGCTATGGGGAGAGTGCGTGGCAGTGGGATTAGTTTGGGATTGATACAGGACTATGGGGAGGGAGCGGGACAATGGACTTAGTTTGGGGATTGATACAGGGCGATGGGGAGATTGTAGGGCAGTGGGATTAGTTTGAGATTGATACAGGGCTTTGGGGAGAGAGCGGGGCAGTGGGATTAGTTTGGGGATTGATACAGGGCTATGGGGAGGGAGCGGGGCAGTGGACTTAGTTTGGGGATTGATACAGGGCTCTGGGGAGAGCGCGGGGCAGTGGAATTAGTTTGGGGATTGATACAGGGCAGTGGGGAGAGAGTGGGGTAGTGGGATTAGTTGGTGATTGATACAGGACTATGGGGAGAGAGCGGGGCAGTGCAATTCGTTTGGGATTGATACAGGGCTATGGGGAGATAGCGGGGCTGTGGGATTAGTTTGCCGATTGATACAGGACTATGGGGAGAGAGCGGGGCAGTGCAATTCGTTTGGGATTGATTCAGGGCTATGGGGAGATAGCGGGGCTGTGGGATTAGTTTGGCAATTGATACAGGGCAGTGGGGAGAGAGTGGGGTAGTGGGATTAGTTGGTGATTGATACAGGACTATGGGGAGAGATCGGGGCAGTGCGATTCGTTTGGGATTGATACAGGACTATGGGGAAAGAGCGGGACAGTGGGATTAGTTTGGGGATTGATACAGGGCTTTGGGGAGAGAGCGGGGCAGTGGGATTAGTTTGGGATTGATACAGGGCTATGGGGAGAGAGCGGGGCAGTGTGATTCGTTTGGGATTGATACAGGACTATGGGGAGAGAGCGGGACAGTGGGATTAGTTTGGGGATTGATACAGCGCTATGGGGAGAGAGTGGGGCAGTGGGATTAGTTTGGGAATTGATACAGGGCTATGGGGAGAGTGCGTGGCAGTGGGATTAGTTTGGGGATTGATACAGGGCTATGGGGAGGGAGCGGGGCAGTGGACTTAGTTTGGGGATTGATACAGAGCGATGGGGAGAGAATGGGGCAGTGGGATTAGTTTGGGGATTAATACAGGGCTATGGGGAGAGAGCGGGGCAGTGGGATTAGTTTGGGGATTGATACAGGGCTATGGGGAGGGAGCGGGGCAGTGGGATTAGTTTGGGGATTGATACAGAGCGATGGGGAGAGAGCGGGGCAGTGGGATTAGTTTGGGGATTGATACAGGGCTATGGGGAGGGAGAGGGGCAGTGGACTTAGTTTGGGGATTGATACAGAACGATGGGGAGAGAATGGGTCAGTGGGATTAGTTTGGGGATTGATACAGGGCTCTGGGGAGAGCGCGGGGCAGTGGAATTAGTTTGGGGATTGATACAGGGCAGTGGGGAGAGAGTGGGGTAGTGGGATTAGTTGGTGTTTGATACAGGACTCTGGGGAGAGAGCGGGGCAGTGGGATTAGTTTGGGGATTGATACAGGGCAGTGGGGAGAGAGCGGGGCAGTGGGATTAGTTTGGGGATTGATACAGGGCAGTGGGGAGAGAGTGGTGTAGTGGGATTAGGTGATGATTGATACAGGACTCTGGGGAGATAGAGGGGCTGTGGGATTAGTTTGCCGATTGATACAGGACTATGGGGAGAGAGCGGGGCAGTGCAATTCGTTTGGGATTGATACAAGGCTGTGGGGAGAGAGCGGGGCAGTGCAATTCGTTTGGGGATTGATACAGTGCTATGGGGAGATAGCGGGACTGTGGGATTAGTTTGGCGATTGATACAGGGCAGTGGGGAGAGAGTGGGGTAGTGGGATTAGTTGGTGATTGATACAGGACTATGGGGAGAGAGCGGGGCAGTGCGATTCGTTTGGGATTGAAACAGGACTATGGGGAAAGAGCGGGGCAGTGGGCTTAGTTTGGGATTGATACAGGGCTGTGGGGAGAGAGCGGGGCAGTGGGACTAGTTTGGGATTGATACTGGGCTATGGGGAGAGCGCGGGGCAGTGGGATTAGTTTGGGATTGATACAGGGTTATGGGGAAAGAGCGGGGCAGTGGGCTTAGTTTGGGGATTGAGATGGGGCAGTGGGGAGAGAGTGGGGTAGTGGGATTAGGTGGTGATTGATACAGGACTCTGGGGAGATAGCGGGGCAGTGGGATTAGTTTGGCGATTGATACAGGGCAGTGGGGAGAGAGTGGGGTAGTGGGATTAGTTGGTGATTGATACAGGGCTATGGGGAGAGAGCGGGGCAGTGGGATTAGTTTGGGATTGATACAGGGCTGTGGGGAGAGAGCGGGGCAGTTGGACTAGTTTGGGATTGATATTGGGCTATGGGGAGAGCGCGGGGCAGTGGGATTAGTTTGGGATTGATACAGGGCTGTGGGGAAAGAGCGGGGCAGTGGGCTTAGTTTGGGGATTGAGACAGGGCTATGGGGAGAGAGCGGGGCAGTGGGATTTGTTGGTGAATGATACAGGGCTATGGGGTAAGTGTGGGGCAGTGGGCTTAGTTTGGGGAATGAGACAGGGCTATGGGGAGAGAGTAGAGCAGTGGGATTACTTTGGGACTGATACAGGGCTATGGGTAGAGAATAGGGCAGTGGGATTAGTTTGGGATTGATACAGGGCTATGGGGAGAGAGTAGGGAAGTGGGCTTAGTTTGGGGATTGATAGAGGGCAGTGGGGTGAGAGCGGGGCAGTGGGATTAGTTTGGGGATTGAGACAGGGCTATGGGGAGAGAGCGGGGCAGTGGGATTAGTTTGGGATTGATACAGGACTCTGGGGAGATAGCGGGGCAGTGGGATTAGTTTGGGATTGATACAAGGCTATGGGGAGAGAGCGGGGCAGTGGGATTAGTTTGGGATTGATACAGGGCTATGGGGAAAGAGCGGGGCAGTGGGCTTAGTTTGGGGATTGAGACAGGGCAGTGGGGAGAGAGTTGGGTAGTGGGATTAGTTGGTGATTGATACAGGACTATGGGGACAGTGCGGGGCAGTGGGATTAGTTTGGGATTAATACAGAGCTATGGGAGAGTGCGGGGCAGTGGGATTAGTTTGGGGATTGATACAGGGCTATGGGGAGAGAGTGGGGCAGCGGGATTAGTTTGGGTTTGATAGAGGGCTATGGGGAGAGAGCGGGGCAGTGGGATTAGTTTGGGGATTGATACAGGGCTATGGGGAGAGAGTGGGGCAGTGGGATTAGTTTGGGATTGATAGAGGGCTATGGGGAGAGAGCGGGGCAGTGGGATTAGTTTGGGGATTGATACAGGGCTATGGGGAGAGAGCGGGGTAGTGGGATTAGTTTGGAGATTCATACAGGGCTATGGGGAGAGAGCGGGGCAGTGGGATTAGTTTGGGATTAATACAGGGCTATGGGGAGAGAGCAGAGCAGTGGGATTAGTTTGGGGATTAATACAGGGCTATGGGGAGAGAGCAGGGCAGTGAGTTTAGTTTGGTGATTGATACAGGGCTATGGGGAGAGAGCGGGGCAGTGGGATTAGTTTGGGGATTGATACAGGACTATGGGGAGAGAGCGGGGCAGTGGGATTAGTTTGGAGATTGATACAGGGCAGTGGGGAGAGAGCGATGCAGTGGTTTAGTTTGGGATTGATACAGGGCTATGGGGAGAGAGCGGGGCAGTGGGATTAGTTTGGGGATTGATACAGGGCTATGGGGAGAGAGCGGGGCAGTGGGATTAGTTTGGGGATTGATACAGGACTATGGGGAGAGAGCGGGGCAGTGGGATTAGTTTGGAGATTGATACAGGGCAGTGGAGAGAGAGCGATGCAGTGGTTTAGTTTGGGATTGATGCAGGGCTATGGGGAGAGAGCGGGGCAGTGGGATTAGTTTGGGGATTGATACAGGGCTATGGGGAGAGAGCGGGGCAGTGGGATTAGTTTGGGATTGATACAGGACTATGGGGAGAGAGCGGGGCAGTGGGATTAGTTTGGAGATTGATACAGGGTTATGGGGAGAGAGCGGGGTAGTGGGGTTAGTTTGGAACTGATACAGGGCTATGGGGAGAGAGCGGGGCAGTGGGATTAGTTTGGGATTGATACAGGGCTATGGGTAGAGAGCGGGGCAGTGGGATTAGTTTGGAGATTGATACAGGACTTTGGGGAGAGAGCGGGGCAGTGGGATTAGTTTGGGGATTGATACAGGGCTCTGGGGAGAGAGCGGGGCAGTGGGATTAGTTTGGGGATTGATACAGGACTATGGGGAGAGAGCGGGGCAGTGGGATTAGTTTGGAGATTGATACAGGACTATGGGGAGAGAGCGGGGCAGTGGGATTAGTTTGGAGATTGATGCAGGACTATGGGAAGAGAGCGGGGCAGTGGGATTAGTTTGGGGATTGATACAGGACTATGGGGAGAGAGCGGGGCAGTGGGATTAGTTTGGAGATTGATACAGGACTATGGGGAGAGAGCGGAGCAGTGTGTTTAGTTTGGGGATTGATACAGGACTATGGGGAGAGAGCGGAGCAGTGGGATTAGTTTGGGGATTGATACAGGGCAGTGGGGAGAGAGCGGGGCAGTGGGATTAGTTTGGGGATTGATGGAGGGCAGTGGGGCGAGAGCGGGGCAGTGGGAGTAGTTTGGGATTGATACAGGGCTATGGGGAGAGAGCGGGGCAGTGGGATTAGTTTGGGATTGATACAGGGCTATGGGGAAAGAGCGGGGCAGTGGGAGTAGTTTGGGGATTGAGACAGGGCTATGGGGAGAGAGCGGGGCAGTGCGATTCGTTTGGGATTGATACAGGGCTATGGGGAAAGAGCGGGGCAGTGGGCTTAGTTTGGGGATTGAGACAGGGCAGTGGGGAGAGAGTTGGGTAGTGGGATTAGTTGGTGATTGATACAGGACTATGGGGAGAGTGCGGGGCAGTGGGATTAGTTTGGGATTAATACAGGGCTATGGGGAGAGTGCGGGGCAGTGGGATTAGTTTGGGATTAATACAGGGCTATGGGGAGAGAGCGGAGCAGTGGGATTAGTTTGGGATTGATACAGGGCTATGGGGAGAGAGCGGGGCAGTGGGATTAGTTTGGGTATTGATACAGGGCTATGGGGAGAGAGCGGGGCAGTGGGATTAGTTTGGGGATTGATACAGGGCAGTGGGGAGAGAGCGGGGCAGTGGGATTAGTTTGGGAATTGATAGAGGGCAGTGGGGTGAGAGCGGGGCAGTGGGATTAGTTTGGGGATTGAGACAGGGCTATGGGGAGAGAGCGGGGCAGTGGGATTAGTTTGGGATTGATACAGGACTCTGGGGAGATAGCGGGGCAGTGGGATTAGTTTGGGATTGATACAGGGCTATGGGAAGAGAGCGGGGCAGTGGGATTAGTTTGGGATTGATACAGGGCTATGGGGAAAGAGCGGGGCAGTGGGCTTAGTTTGGGGATTGAGACAGGGCAGTGGGGAGAGAGTTGGGTAGTGGGATTGGTTGGTGATTGATACAGGACTATGGGGACAGTGCGGGGCAGTGGGATTAGTTTGGGATTAATACAGGGCTATGGGGAGAGTGCGGGGCAGTGGGATTAATTTGGGATTAATACAGGGTTATGGGGAGAGAGCGGAGCAGTGGGATTAGTTTGGGATTGATACAGGGCTATGGGGAGAGAGCGGGACAGTGGGATTAGTTTGGGGATTGATACAGGGCTATGGGGAGGGAGCGGGGCAGTGGGATTAGTTTGGGATTGATGCAGGGCTATGGGGAGAGAGCGGGGCAGTGGGTTTAGTTTGGGGATTGATACAGGGCTATGGGGAGAGAGGGTGGCAGTGGGATTAGTTTGGGGATTGATACAGGACTATGGGGAGAGAGCGGGGCAGTGGGATTAGTTTGGAGATTGATACAGGGCAGTGGGGAGAGAGCAATGCAGTGGTTTAGTTTGGGATTGATACAGGGCTATGGGGAGAGAGCGGGGCAGTGGGATTAGTTTGGGGATTGATACAGGGCTATGGGGAGAGAGCGGGGCAGTGGGATTAGTTTGGGATTGATACAGGACTATGGGGAGAGAGCGGGGCAGTGGGATTAGTTTGGAGATTGATACAGGGCAGTGGGGAGAGAGCGATGCAGTGGTTTAGTTTGGGACTGATACAGGGCTTTAGGGAGAGAGCGGGGCAGTGGGATTAGTTTGGGGATTGATACAGGGCTATGGGGAGAGAGCGGGGCAGTGGGATTAGTTTGGGATTGATACAGGGCTGTGGGGAGAGAGCGGGGCAGTGGGATTAGTTTGGAGATTGATACAGGGCGATGGGGAGAGAGCGGGGCAGTGGGATTAGTTTGGGATTGATACAGGACTATGGGGAGAGAGCGGGGCAGTGGGATTAGTTTGGAGATTGATACAGGGCTATGGGGAGAGAGCGGGGCAGTGGGGTTAGTTTGGAACTGATACAGGGCTATGGGGAGAGAGCGGGGCAGTGGGATTAGTTTGGGATTGATACAGGGCTATGGGTAGAGAGCGGGCAGTGGGATTAGTTTGGGGATTGATACAGGACTATAGGGAGAGAGCGGGGCAGTGGGATTAGTTTGGAGATTGATACAGGACTACGGGGAGAGAGCGGGGCAGTGGGATTAGTTTGGGGATTGATAGAGGGCTGTGGGGAGAGAGCGGGGCAGTGGGATTAGTTTGGGGATTGATACAGGGCTCTGGGGAGAGAGCGGGGCAGTGGGATTAGTTTGGAGATTGATACAGGACTATGGTGAGAGAGCGGGGCAGTGGGATTAGTTTGGATATTGATACAGGACTATGGGGAGAGAGCGGGGCAGTGGGATTAGTTTGGAGATTGATACAGGACTATGGGGAGAGAGCGGGGCAGTGGGATTAGTTTGGAGATTGATACAGGGCGATGGGGAGAGAGCGGGGCAGTGGGATTAGTTTGGGGATTGATACAGGACTATGGGGAGAGAGCGGGGCAGTGGGATTAGTTTGGAGATTGATACAGGACTATGGGGAGAGAGCGGGGCAGTGGGATTAGTTTGGAGATTGATACAGGGCTCTGGGGAGAGTAGCGGGGCAGTGGGATTAGTTTGGAGATTGATACAGGGCTATGGGGAGAGAGCGGGGCAGTGGGATTAGTTTGGGATTGATACAGGGCTATGGGGAAAGAGCGGGGCAGTGGGAGTAGTTTGGGGATTGAGACAGGGCTATGGGGAGAGAGCGGGGCAGTGCGATTCGTTTGGGATTGATACAGGGCTATGGGGAAAGAGCGGGGCAGTGGCCTTAGTTTGGGGATTGAGACAGGGCAGTGGGGAGAGAGTTGGGTAGTGGGATTAGTTGGTGATTGATACAGGACTATGGGGAGAGTGCGGGGCAGTGGGATTAGTTTGGGATTAATACAGGGCTATGGGGAGAGTGCGGGGCAGTGGGATTAGTTTGGGATTAATACAGGGCTATGGGGAGAGAGCGGAGCAGTGGGATTAGTTTGGGATTGATACAGGGCTATGGGGAGAGAGTGGGCCAGTGGGATTAGTTTGGGGATTGATACAGGGCTATGGGGAGAGAGCGGGGCAGTGGGATTAGTTTGGGATTGAAACAGGACTATGGGGAGAGAGCGGGGCAGTGGGATTAGTTTGCCGATTGATACACGACTATGGGGAGAGAGCGGGGCAGTGCGATTCGTTTGGGATTGATACAGGGCTGTGGGGAGAGAGCGGGGCAGTGGGATTAGTTTGGGATTGATACAGGACTATGGGGAGAGAGCGGGGCAGTGGAATTAGTTTGGGGATTGATACAGGGCAGTGGGGAGAGAGCGGGGCAGTGGGATTAGTTTGGGAATTGATAGAGGGGAGTGGGGTGAGAGCGGGGCAGTGGGATTAGTTTGGGGATTGAGACAGGGCTAAGGGGAGAGAGCGGGGCAGTGGGATTAGTTTGGGATTGATACAGGACTCTGGGGAGATAGCGGGGCAGTGGGATTAGTTTGGGATTGATACAGGGCTATGGGAAGAGAGCGGGGCAGTGGGATTAGTTTGGGATTGATACAGTGCTATGGGGAAAGAGCGGGGCAGTGGGCTTAGTTTGGGGATTGAGACAGGGCAGTGGGGAGAGAGTTGGGTAGTGGGATTAGTTGGTGATTGATACAGGGCTATGGGGAGAGAGCGGAGCAGTGGGATTAGTTTGGGATTGATACAGGGCTATGGGGAGAGAGCGGGGCAGTGGGATTAGTTTGGGGATTGATACAGGGCTATGGGGAGAGAGCGGGGCAGTGGGATTAGTTTGGGATTGATACAGGGCTATGGGGAGAGAGCGGGGCAGTGGGATTAGTTTGGGGATTGATACAGGGCTATGGGGAGAGAGCGGGACAGTGGGATTAGTTTGGGGATTGATTCAGGGCTATGGGGAGGGAGCGGGGCAGTGGGATTAGTTTGGGATTGATGCAGGGCTATGGGGAGAGAGCGGGGCAGTGGGATTAGTTTGCGGATTGATAGAGGGCTATGGGGAGAGAGCGGGGCAGTGGGATTAGTTTGGGTATTGATACAGGGCTATGGGGAGAGAGCGGGGCAGTGGGATTAGTTTGGGATTGATACAGGGCTATGGGGAAAGAGCGGGGCAGTGGGAGTAGTTTGGGGATTGAGACAGGGCTATGGGGAGAGAGCGGGGCAGTGGGATTAGTTTGGGATTGATACAGGGCTATGGGGAAAGAGCGGGGCAGTGGGCTTAGTTTGGGGATTGAGACAGGGCAGTGGGGAGAGAGTTGGGTAGTGGGATTAGTTGGTGATTGATACAGGACTATGGGGAGAGTGCGGGGCAGTGGGATTAGTTTGGGATTAATACAGGGCTATGGGGAGAGTGCGGGGCAGTGGGATTAGTTTGGGATTAATACAGGGCTATGGGGAGAGAGCGGAGCAGTGGGATTAGTTTGGGATTGATACAGGGCTATGGGGAGAGAGCGGGGCAGTGGGATTAGTTTGGGTATTGATACAGGGCTATGGGGAGAGAGCGGGGCAGTGGGATTAGTTTGGGATTGATACAGGACTATGGGGAGAGAGCGGGGCAGTGGGATTAGTTTGCCGATTGATACACGACTATGGGGAGAGAGCGGGGCAGTGCGATTCGTTTGGGATTGATACAGGGCTGTGGGGAGAGAGCGGGGCAGTGGGATTAGTTTGGGATTGATACAGGACTATGGGGAGAGAGCGGGGCAGTGGAATTAGTTTGGGAATTGATACAGGGCAGTGGGGAGAGAGCGGGGCAGTGGGATTAGTTTGGGAATTGATAGAGGGCAGTGGGGTGAGAGCGGGGCAGTGGGATTAGTTTGGGGATTGAGACAGGGCTATGGGGAGAGAGCGGGGCAGTGGGATTAGTTTGGGATTGATACAGGACTCTGGGGAGATAGCGGGGCAGTGGGATTAGTTTGGGATTGATACAGGGCTATGGGAAGAGAGCGGGGCAGTGGGATTAGTTTGGGATTGATACAGGGCTATGGGGAAAGAGCGGGGCAGTGGGCTTAGTTTGGGGATTGAGACAGGGCAGTGGGGAGAGAGTTGGGTAGTGGGATTAGTTGGTGATTGATACAGGACTATGGGGACAGTGCGGGGCAGTGGGATTAGTTTGGGATTAATACAGGGCTATGGGGAGAGTGCGGGGCAGTGGGATTAATTTGGGATTAATACAGGGCTATGGGGAGAGAGCGGAGCAGTGGGATTAGTTTGGGATTGATACAGGGCTATGGGGAGAGAGCGGGGCAGTGGGATTAGTTTGGGGATTGATACAGGGCTATGGGGAGAGAGCGGGGCAGTGGGATTAGTTTGGGATTGATACAGGGCTATGGGGAGAGAGCGGGGCAGTGGGATTAGTTTGGGGATTGATACAGGGCTATGGGGAGAGAGCGGGACAGTGGGATTAGTTTGGGGATTGATACAGGGCTGTGGGGAGGGAGCGGGGCAGTGGGATTAGTTTGGGATTGATGCAGGGCTATGGGGAGAGAGCGGGGCAGTGGGATTAGTTTGCGGATTGATAGAGGGCTATGGGGAGAGAGCGGGGCAGTGGGATTAGTTTGGGTATTGATACAGGGCTATGGGGAGAGAGCGGGGCAGTGGGATTAGTTTGGAGATTCATACAGGGCTATGGGGAGAGAGCGGGGCAGTGGGATTAGTTTGGGGATTAATACAGGGCTATGGGGAGAGAGCAGAGCAGTGGGGTTAGTTTGGGGATTAATACATGGCTATGGGGAGAGAGCGGGGCAGTGGGTTTAGTTTGGGGATTGATACAGGGCTATGGGGAGAGAGCGGGGCAGTGGGATTAGTTTGGGGATTGATACAGGACTATGGGGAGAGAGCGGGGCAGTGGGATTAGTTTGGAGATTGATACAGGGCAGTGGGGAGAGAGCGAAGCAGTGGTTTAATTTGGGATTGATACAGGGCTATGGGGAGAGAGCGGGGCAGTGGGATTATTTTGGGGATTGTTACAGGGCTATGGGGAGAGAGCAGGGCAGTGGGATTAGTTTGGGATTGATACAGGACTATGGGGAGAGAGCGGGGCAGTGGGATTAGTTTGGAGATTGATACAGGGCAGTGGGGAGAGAGCGATGCAGTGGTTTAGTTTGGGACTGATACAGGGCTCTCGGGAGAGAGCGGGGCAGTGGGATTAGTTTGGGGATTAATACATGGCTATGGGGAGAGAGCGGGGCAGTGGGTTTAGTTTGGGGATTGATACAGGGCTATGGGGAGAGAGCGGGGCAGTGGGATTAGTTTGGGGATTGATACAGGACTATGGGGAGAGAGCGGGGCAGTGGGATTAGTTTGGGAATTGATAGAGGGCAGTGGGGTGAGAGCGGGGCAGTGGGATTAGTTTGGGATTGATACACGGCTATGGGAAGAGAGCGGGGCAGTGGGATTAGTTTGGGATTGATACAGGGCTATGGGGAAAGAGCGGGGCAGTGGGCTTAGTTTGGGGATTGAGACAGGGCAGTGGGGAGAGAGTTGGGTAGTGGGATTAGTTGGTGATTGATACAGGACTATGGGGACAGTGCGGGGCAGTGGGATTAGTTTGGGATTAATACAGGGCTATGGGGAGAGTGCGGGGCAGTGGGATTAATTTGGGATTAATACAGGGCTATGGGGAGAGAGCGGAGCAGTGGGATTAGTTTGGGATTGATACAGGGCTATGGGGAGAGAGCGGGGCAGTGGGATTAGTTTGGGGATTGATACAGGGCTATGGGGAGAGAGCGGGGCAGTGGGATTAGTTTGGGATTGATACAGGGCTATGGGGAGAGAGCGGGGCAGTGGGATTAGTTTGGGGATTGATACAGGGCTATGGGGAGAGAGCGGGACAGTGGGATTAGTTTGGGGATTGATACAGGGCTATGGGGAGGGAGCGGGGCAGTGGGATTAGTTTGGGATTGATGCAGGGCTATGGGGAGAGAGCGGGGCAGTGGGATTAGTTTGCGGATTGATAGAGGGCTATGGGGAGAGAGCGGGGCAGTGGGATTAGTTTGGGTATTGATACAGGGCTATGGGGAGAGAGCGGGGCAGTGGGATTAGTTTGGAGATTCATACAGGGCTATGGGGAGAGAGCGGGGCAGTGGGATTAGTTTGGGGATTAATACAGGGCTATGGGGAGAGAGCAGAGCAGTGGGGTTAGTTTGGGGATTAATACATGGCTATGGGGAGAGAGCGGGGCAGTGGGTTTAGTTTGGGGATTGATACAGGGCTATGGGGAGAGAGCGGGGCAGTGGGATTAGTTTGGGGATTGATACAGGACTATGGGGAGAGAGCGGGGCAGTGGGATTAGTTTGGAGATTGATACAGGGCAGTGGGGAGAGAGCGAAGCAGTGGTTTAGTTTGGGATTGATACAGGGCTATGGGGAGAGAGCGGGGCAGTGGGATTATTTTGGGGATTGTTACAGGGCTATGGGGAGAGTGCAGGGCAGTGGGATTAGTTTGGGATTGATACAGGACTATGGGGAGAGAGCGGGGCAGTGGGATTAGTTTGGGGATTAATACATGGCTATGGGGAGAGAGCGGGGCAGTGGGTTTAGTTTGGGGATTGATACAGGGCTATGGGGAGAGAGCGGGGCAGTGGGATTAGTTTGGGGATTGATACAGGACTATGGGGAGAGAGCGGGGCAGTGGGATTAGTTTGGAGATTGATACAGGGCAGTGGGGAGAGAGCGAAGCAGTGGTTTAGTTTGGGATTGATACAGGGCTATGGGGAGAGAGCGGGGCAGTGGGATTAGTTTGGGAATTGATAGAGGGCAGTGGGGTGAGAGCGGGGCAGTGGGATTAGTTTGGGGATTGAGACAGGGCTATGGGGAGAGAGCGGGGCAGTGGGATTAGTTTGGGATTGATACAGGACTCTGGGGAGATAGCGGGGCAGTGGGATTAGTTTGGGATTGATACAGGGCTATGGGAAGAGAGCGGGGCAGTGGGATTAGTTTGGGATTGATACAGGGCTATGGGGAAAGAGCGGGGCAGTGGGCTTAGTTTGGGGATTGAGACAGGGCAGTGGGGAGAGAGTTGGGTAGTGGGATTAGTTGGTGATTGATACAGGACTATGGGGACAGTGCGGGGCAGTGGGATTAGTTTGGGATTAATACAGGGCTATGGGGAGAGTGCGGGGCAGTGGGATTAATTTGGGATTAATACAGGGCTATGGGGAGAGAGCGGAGCAGTGGGATTAGTTTGGGATTGATACAGGGCTATGGGGAGAGAGCGGGGCAGTGGGATTAGTTTGGGGATTGATACAGGGCTATGGGGAGAGAGCGGGGCAGTGGGATTAGTTTGGGATTGATACAGGGCTATGGGGAGAGAGCGGGGCAGTGGGATTAGTTTGGGGATTGATACAGGGCTATGGGGAGAGAGCGGGACAGTGGGATTAGTTTGGGGATTGATACAGGGCTATGGGGAGGGAGCGGGGCAGTGGGATTAGTTTGGGATTGATGCAGGGCTATGGGGAGAGAGCGGGGCAGTGGGATTAGTTTGCGGATTGATAGAGGGCTATGGGGAGAGAGCGGGGCAGTGGGATTAGTTTGGGTATTGATACAGGGCTATGGGGAGAGAGCGGGGCAGTGGGATTAGTTTGGAGATTCATACAGGGCTATGGGGAGAGAGCGGGGCAGTGGGATTAGTTTGGGGATTAATACAGGACTATGGGGAGAGAGCGGGGCAGTGGGATTAGTTTGGAGATTGATACAGGGCAGTGGGGAGAGAGCGAAGCAGTGGTTTAGTTTGGGATTGATACAGGGCTATGGGGAGAGAGCGGGGCAGTGGGATTATTTTGTGGATTGTTACAGGGCTATGGGGAGAGAGCAGGGCAGTGGGATTAGTTTGGGATTGATACAGGACTATGGGGAGAGAGCGGGGCAGTGGGATTAGTTTGGAGATTGATACAGGGCAGTGGGGAGAGAGCGATGCAGTGGTTTAGTTTGGGACTGATACAGGGCTCTCGGGAGAGAGCGGGGCAGTGGGATTAGTTTGGGGATTGATACAGGGCTATGGGGAGAGAGCGGGGCAGTGGGATTAGTTTGGGATTGATACACGGCTATGGGGAGAGAGCGGGGCAGTGGGATTAGTTTGGGATTGATACAGGACTATGGGGAGAGAGCGGGGCAGTGGGATTAGTTTGGAGATTGATACAGGGCTATGGGGAGAGAGCGGGGCAGTGGGGTTAGTTTGGAACTGATACAGGGCTATGGGGAGAGAGCGGGGCAGTGGGATTAGTTTGGGATTGATACAGGGCTGTGGGTAGAGAGCGGGGCAGTGGGATTAGTTTGGGGATTGATAGAGGGCTATGGGGAGAGAGCGGGGCAGTGGGATTAGTTTGGGGATTGATACAGGGCTCTGGGGAGAGAGCGGGGCAGTGGGATTAGTTTGGAGATTGATACAGGACTATGGTGAGAGAGCGGGGCAGTGGGATTAGTTTGGATATTGATACAGGGCTATGGGGAGAGAGCGGGGCAGTGGGATTAGTTTGGGGATTGATACAGGGCAGTGGGGAGAGAGCGGGGCAGTGGGATTAGTTTGGGAATTGATAGAGGGCAGTGGGGTGAGAGCGGGGCAGTGGGATTAGTTTGGGGATTGAGACAGGGCTATGGGGAGAGAGCGGGGCAGTGGGATTAGTTTGGGATTGATACAGGACTCTGGGGAGATAGCGGGGCAGTGGGATTAGTTTGGGATTGATACAGGGCTATGGGAAGAGAGCGGGGCAGTGGGATTAGTTTGGGATTGATACAGGGCTATGGGGAAAGAGCGGGGCAGTGGGCTTAGTTTGGGGATTGAGACAGGGCAGTGGGGAGAGAGTTGGGTAGTGGGATTGGTTGGTGATTGATACAGGACTATGGGGACAGTGCGGGGCAGTGGGATTAGTTTGGGATTAATACAGGGCTATGGGGAGAGTGCGGGGCAGTGGGATTAATTTGGGATTAATACAGGGTTATGGGGAGAGAGCGGAGCAGTGGGATTAGTTTGGGATTGATACAGGGCTATGGGGAGAGAGCGGGACAGTGGGATTAGTTTGGGGATTGATACAGGGCTATGGGGAGGGAGCGGGGCAGTGGGATTAGTTTGGGATTGATGCAGGGCTATGGGGAGAGAGCGGGGCAGTGGGTTTAGTTTGGGGATTGATACAGGGCTATGGGGAGAGAGGGTGGCAGTGGGATTAGTTTGGGGATTGATACAGGACTATGGGGAGAGAGCGGGGCAGTGGGATTAGTTTGGAGATTGATACAGGGCAGTGGGGAGAGAGCAATGCAGTGGTTTAGTTTGGGATTGATACAGGGCTATGGGGAGAGAGCGGGGCAGTGGGATTAGTTTGGGGATTGATACAGGGCTATGGGGAGAGAGCGGGGCAGTGGGATTAGTTTGGGATTGATACAGGACTATGGGGAGAGAGCGGGGCAGTGGGATTAGTTTGGAGATTGATACAGGGCAGTGGGGAGAGAGCGATGCAGTGGTTTAGTTTGGGACTGATACAGGGCTTTAGGGAGAGAGCGGGGCAGTGGGATTAGTTTGGGGATTGATACAGGGCTATGGGGAGAGAGCGGGGCAGTGGGATTAGTTTGGGATTGATACAGGGCTGTGGGGAGAGAGCGGGGCAGTGGGATTAGTTTGGAGATTGATACAGGGCGATGGGGAGAGAGCGGGGCAGTGGGATTAGTTTGGGATTGATACAGGACTATGGGGAGAGAGCGGGGCAGTGGGATTAGTTTGGAGATTGATACAGGGCTATGGGGAGAGAGCGGGGCAGTGGGGTTAGTTTGGAACTGATACAGGGCTATGGGGAGAGAGCGGGGCAGTGGGATTAGTTTGGGATTGATACAGGGCTATGGGTAGAGAGCGGGCAGTGGGATTAGTTTGGGGATTGATACAGGACTATAGGGAGAGAGCGGGGCAGTGGGATTAGTTTGGAGATTGATACAGGACTACGGGGAGAGAGCGGGGCAGTGGGATTAGTTTGGGGATTGATAGAGGGCTGTGGGGAGAGAGCGGGGCAGTGGGATTAGTTTGGGGATTGATACAGGGCTCTGGGGAGAGAGCGGGGCAGTGGGATTAGTTTGGAGATTGATACAGGACTATGGTGAGAGAGCGGGGCAGTGGGATTAGTTTGGATATTGATACAGGACTATGGGGAGAGAGCGGGGCAGTGGGATTAGTTTGGAGATTGATACAGGACTATGGGGAGAGAGCGGGGCAGTGGGATTAGTTTGGAGATTGATACAGGGCGATGGGGAGAGAGCGGGGCAGTGGGATTAGTTTGGGGATTGATACAGGACTATGGGGAGAGAGCGGGGCAGTGGGATTAGTTTGGAGATTGATACAGGACTATGGGGAGAGAGCGGGGCAGTGGGATTAGTTTGGAGATTGATACAGGGCTCTGGGGAGAGTAGCGGGGCAGTGGGATTAGTTTGGAGATTGATACAGGGCTATGGGGAGAGAGCGGGGCAGTGGGATTAGTTTGGGATTGATACAGGGCTATGGGGAAAGAGCGGGGCAGTGGGAGTAGTTTGGGGATTGAGACAGGTCTATGGGGAGAGAGCGGGGCAGTGCGATTCGTTTGGGATTGATACAGGGCTATGGGGAAAGAGCGGGGCAGTGGCCTTAGTTTGGGGATTGAGACAGGGCAGTGGGGAGAGAGTTGGGTAGTGGGATTAGTTGGTGATTGATACAGGACTATGGGGAGAGTGCGGGGCAGTGGGATTAGTTTGGGATTAATACAGGGCTATGGGGAGAGTGCGGGGCAGTGGGATTAGTTTGGGATTAATACAGGGCTATGGGGAGAGAGCGGAGCAGTGGGATTAGTTTGGGATTGATACAGGGCTATGGGGAGAGAGTGGGCCAGTGGGATTAGTTTGGGGATTGATACAGGGCTATGGGGAGAGAGCGGGGCAGTGGGATTAGTTTGGGATTGAAACAGGACTATGGGGAGAGAGCGGGGCAGTGGGATTAGTTTGCCGATTGATACACGACTATGGGGAGAGAGCGGGGCAGTGCGATTCGTTTGGGATTGATACAGGGCTGTGGGGAGAGAGCGGGGCAGTGGGATTAGTTTGGGATTGATACAGGACTATGGGGAGAGAGCGGGGCAGTGGAATTAGTTTGGGGATTGATACAGGGCAGTGGGGAGAGAGCGGGGCAGTGGGATTAGTTTGGGAATTGATAGAGGGGAGTGGGGTGAGAGCGGGGCAGTGGGATTAGTTTGGGGATTGAGACAGGGCTATGGGGAGAGAGCGGGGCAGTGGGATTAGTTTGGGATTGATACAGGACTCTGGGGAGATAGCGGGGCAGTGGGATTAGTTTGGGATTGATACAGGGCTATGGGAAGAGAGCGGGGCAGTGGGATTAGTTTGGAATTGATACAGTGCTATGGGGAAAGAGCGGGGCAGTGGGCTTAGTTTGGGGATTGAGACAGGGCAGTGGGGAGAGAGTTGGGTAGTGGGATTAGTTGGTGATTGATACAGGGCTATGGGGAGAGAGCGGAGCAGTGGGATTAGTTTGGGATTGATACAGGGCTATGGGGAGAGAGCGGGGCAGTGGGATTAGTTTGGGGATTGATACAGGGCTATGGGGAGAGAGCGGGGCAGTGGGATTAGTTTGGGATTGATACAGGGCTATGGGGAGAGAGCGGGGCAGTGGGATTAGTTTGGGGATTGATACAGGGCTATGGGGAGAGAGCGGGACAGTGGGATTAGTTTGGGGATTGATTCAGGGCTATGGGGAGGGAGCGGGGCAGTGGGATTAGTTTGGGATTGATGCAGGGCTATGGGGAGAGAGCGGGGCAGTGGGATTAGTTTGCGGATTGATAGAGGGCTATGGGGAGAGAGCGGGGCAGTGGGATTAGTTTGGGTATTGATACAGGGCTATGGGGAGAGAGCGGGGCAGTGGGATTAGTTTGGGATTGATACAGGGCTATGGGGAAAGAGCGGGGCAGTGGGAGTAGTTTGGGGATTGAGACAGGGCTATGGGGAGAGAGCGGGGCAGTGCGATTCGTTTGGGATTGATACAGGGCTATGGGGAAAGAGCGGGGCAGTGGGCTTAGTTTGGGATTAATACAGGGCTATGGGGAGAGAGCGGAGCAGTGGGATTAGTTTGGGATTGATACAGGGCTATGGGGAGAGAGCGGGGCAGTGGGATTAGTTTGGGTATTGATACAGGGCTATGGGGAGAGAGCGGGGCAGTGGGATTAGTTTGGGATTGATACAGGACTATGGGGAGAGAGCGGGGCAGTGGGATTAGTTTGCCGATTGATACACGACTATGGGGAGAGAGCGGGGCAGTGCGATTCGTTTGGGATTGATACAGGGCTGTGGGGAGAGAGCGGGGCAGTGGGATTAGTTTGGGATTGATACAGGACTATGGGGAGAGAGCGGGGCAGTGGAATTAGTTTGGGAATTGATACAGGGCAGTGGGGAGAGAGCGGGGCAGTGGGATTAGTTTGGGAATTGATAGAGGGCAGTGGGGTGAGAGCGGGGCAGTGGGATTAGTTTGGGGATTGAGACAGGGCTATGGGGAGAGAGCGGGGCAGTGGGATTAGTTTGGGATTGATACAGGACTCTGGGGAGATAGCGGGGCAGTGGGATTAGTTTGGGATTGATACAGGGCTATGGGAAGAGAGCGGGGCAGTGGGATTAGTTTGGGATTGATACAGGGCTATGGGGAAAGAGCGGGGCAGTGGGCTTAGTTTGGGGATTGAGACAGGGCAGTGGGGAGAGAGTTGGGTAGTGGGATTAGTTGGTGATTGATACAGGACTATGGGGACAGTGCGGGGCAGTGGGATTAGTTTGGGATTAATACAGGGCTATGGGGAGAGTGCGGGGCAGTGGGATTAATTTGGGATTAATACAGGGCTATGGGGAGAGAGCGGAGCAGTGGGATTAGTTTGGGATTGATACAGGGCTATGGGGAGAGAGCGGGGCAGTGGGATTAGTTTGGGGATTGATACAGGGCTATGGGGAGAGAGCGGGGCAGTGGGATTAGTTTGGGATTGATACAGGGCTATGGGGAGAGAGCGGGGCAGTGGGATTAGTTTGGGGATTGATACAGGGCTATGGGGAGAGAGCGGGACAGTGGGATTAGTTTGGGGATTGATACAGGGCTATGGGGAGGGAGCGGGGCAGTGGGATTAGTTTGGGATTGATGCAGGGCTATGGGGAGAGAGCGGGGCAGTGGGATTAGTTTGCGGATTGATAGAGGGCTATGGGGAGAGAGCGGGGCAGTGGGATTAGTTTGGGTATTGATACAGGGCTATGGGGAGAGAGCGGGGCAGTGGGATTAGTTTGGAGATTCATACAGGGCTATGGGGAGAGAGCGGGGCAGTGGGATTAGTTTGGGGATTAATACAGGGCTATGGGGAGAGAGCAGAGCAGTGGGGTTAGTTTGGGGATTAATACATGGCTATGGGGAGAGAGCGGGGCAGTGGGTTTAGTTTGGGGATTGATACAGGGCTATGGGGAGAGAGCAGGGCAGTGGGATTAGTTTGGGATTGATACAGGACTATGGGGAGAGAGCGGGGCAGTGGGATTAGTTTGGAGATTGATACAGGGCAGTGGGGAGAGAGCGATGCAGTGGTTTAGTTTGGGACTGATACAGGGCTCTCGGGAGAGAGCGGGGCAGTGGGATTAGTTTGGGGATTAATACATGGCTATGGGGAGAGAGCGGGGCAGTGGGTTTAGTTTGGGGATTGATACAGGGCTATGGGGAGAGAGCGGGGCAGTGGGATTAGTTTGGGGATTGATACAGGACTATGGGGAGAGAGCGGGGCAGTGGGATTAGTTTGGAGATTGATACAGGGCAGTGGGGAGAGAGCGAAGCAGTGGTTTAGTTTGGGATTGATACAGGGCTATGGGGAGAGAGCGGGGCAGTGGGATTAGTTTGGGGATTGATACAGGGCAGTGGGGAGAGAGCGGGGCAGTGGGATTAGTTTGGGAATTGATAGAGGGCAGTGGGGTGAGAGCGGGGCAGTGGGATTAGTTTGGGGATTGAGACAGGGCTATGGGGAGAGAGCGGGGCAGTGGGATTAGTTTGGGATTGATACAGGACTCTGGGGAGATAGCGGGGCAGTGGGATTAGTTTGGGATTGATACAGGGCTATGGGAAGAGAGCGGGGCAGTGGGATTAGTTTGGGATTGATACAGGGCTATGGGGAAAGAGCGGGGCAGTGGGCTTAGTTTGGGGATTGAGACAGGGCAGTGGGGAGAGAGTTGGGTAGTGGGATTAGTTGGTGATTGATACAGGACTATGGGGACAGTGCGGGGCAGTGGGATTAGTTTGGGATTAATACAGGGCTATGGGGAGAGTGCGGGGCAGTGGGATTAATTTGGGATTAATACAGGGCTATGGGGAGAGAGCGGAGCAGTGGGATTAGTTTGGGATTGATACAGGGCTATGGGGAGAGAGCGGGGCAGTGGGATTAGTTTGGGGATTGATACAGGACTATGGGGAGAGAGCGGGGCAGTGGGATTAGTTTGGAGATTGATACAGGACTATGGGGAGAGAGCGGGGCAGTGGGATTAGTTTGGAGATTGATACAGGACTATGGGGAGAGAGCGGGGCAGTGGGATTAGTTTGGAGATTGATACAGGACTTTGGGGAGAGAGCGGGGCAGTGGGATTAGTTTGGAGATTGATGCAGGACTATGGGGAGAGAGCGGGGCAGTGGGATTAGTTTGGAGATTGATACAGGGCTCTGGGGAGAGAGTGGTGGCGGGGATGCATATGAAGCCTTTATAATTTGCCAAATTGCAAAGCAGCTTTTCCTCCTCCACTGTGTGTCTCAACCTTGCTGTACCTGCCCCGGGAGTGCTTTCTGACACTGGGTGAGATATATTCCGATGTAGAATGAACACGGAGCGATCCCTCACCCTGCCCATAAATTGGTCATTTGTTGTATTGGAAGTAAGTGATGGAACTGAAGCGGCTGTTGGCTGGAGTTGTGCTTTTTGCTGCAGTCCCTGGAGGTGAGACAGTGACTGTGTGAGGAGCGGGGAGCAGTGCACTGCTGACATCTGCTGGCGGCACGGAATAGTGCCGGCGGCTGGAGATCGGCTTCGGACGCCCAGAAATTGTTCACATTGTCCCCATTCAGGGTCACATTGAGGGGATGGGCCGAGCGTTCCGGGGCAGGAGACCCTGGGAATGGGGAGAGCAGGACAGGCGTCGAGGTAAATCGAGAAGTCGCCAGACTTAGTGTTTGTAATGCTGCAGATTGTGGGAGGGGAGGGGAGAGTGGGAGAGAGGATAGTGAGGGGGGGAGTGAGGGAGGGGAGAGTGAGGGAGGGGAGACTGGGGAGAGTGAGGGAGTTGGAGAATGAGGGAAGGGGAGAGTGAGGGGAGAGTGAGGAAGGGGAAGAGTGAGTGAGGGTGAGAGTGAATGAGGGTGAGAGTGAATGAGGGGGAGAGTGAGGGAGGGGGGTGAGTGAGAGTGAGGGAGGATGAGGGGGAGTGAGTGAGGGGGGAGTGAGGGAGGGGGAGAGTGAGGGAGGGGGTGAGTGAGAGTGTGGGAGAGTGAGGGAGGAGGAGGGGGAGTGAATGAGGGGGGAGTGAGGGAGGAGGAGGGGGAGTGAGTGAGGGGGGAGTGAGGGAGAGGAGATGGATGGAGGGAGAGGAGATGGATGGAGGGAGGGGAGAGGGATGGAGGGAGGGGAGAGGGATGGAGGGAGGGGAGAGGGACGGAGGGAGGGGAGTGTTGGTGGATGGAGGCAGAGTGAAACACTGATTGCCCTCACAGTGGATCAGTGAAGTGCAGCAGAGTGTGAGGAAGATGAGAGTTTGGATCAGCAGCTGAGACAAGTGGAGCTATGGCCGGCCACACCACGTGGCGATTGGAGCTCAGGGCTCAGGCCGCTGGGCCATTGCAGGTGGAGCCCGGGGCGTCCCATCCGGCTGTACGGTCAGGGTCCGGGCACGATCAGGTCCCACCATCTCACTCAGCACCCCTTCAAATAAAGAGTAGTAACACCGAGGCTGCTTCTGGAACAGAGAGGGGCAGAATTTGGATTTTGTGACGCCCGTTTTATGGGCGTAAAGCCAGTGTAACGAGGACCAATTTCAGGACCAAATATGGTGACTGCAATACTCCTGAGCACCACTGGGGGCGCATTCCTCCCTCGTTACTGACCCCCCAAACCCCCCAAACCCCCATTAAACACGTGCTGGAGCCTCACCGTGAAATTCCCTCCATGATCGCTAAACAGCGGGTTGAAGAACGGGGCTGGGTTGGGAGTCATCACCCACAGCTTCTTCCATAGCCTGGAACAGGAGAGCGTTAGTGAGAGAGAGAGATGGAGCCTGCAGTTAGATCCCAGCTCATCCCAGCCAAACACACGCAGCACACAATTCATTCCTTTTTAAAGTACAGTCATGCAGGCACAGTAAGTGGGGCCCTCAGTACTGCCCCTCCGACAGTGCAGCGCTCCCTCAGTACTGCCCCTCCGACAGTGCGGCGCTCCCTCAGTACTGCCCCTCCGACAGTGCGGCACTCCCTCAGTACTGCCCCTGCGACAGTGCGGCCCTCCCTCAGTACTGCCCCTGCGACAGTGCGGCACTCCCTCAGTACTGCCCCTCCGACAGTGCGGCACTCCCTCAGTACTGCCCCTCCGACAGTGCAGCACTCCCTCAGTACTGCCCCTCCGACAGTGCGGCACTCCCTCAGTACTGCCCCTCCGACAGTGCGGCACTCCCTCAGTACTGCCCCTCCGACAGTGCGGCGCTCCATCAGTACTGCCCTTCCGACAGTGCAGCACTCCCTCAGTACTGCCCCTCCGACAGTGCGGCCCTCCCTCAGTACTGCCCCTGCGACAGTGCGGCACTCCCTCAGTACTGCCCCTCCGACAGTGCGGCGCTCCATCAGTACTGCCCTTCCGACAGTGCGGCACTCCCTCAGTACTGCCCCTCCGACAGTGCGGCGCTCCATCAGTACTGCCCCTCCGACAGTGCAGCACTCCCTCAGTACTGCCCCTCCGACAGTGCGGCCCTCCCTCAGTACTGCCCCTGCGACAGTGCGGCACTCCCACAGTACTGTCCCTCCGACAGTGCGGCGCTCCATCAGTACTGCCCCTCCGACAGTGCGGCCCTCCCTCAGTACTGCCCCTCCGACAGTGCGGCACTCCCTCAGCATTGGGTGGGGTACGGAGGGCTGCCAGTACGTGTCCCTGACTTTAACAGTGGAGGGGAGAAGTTTGAAAGAAGCTGAGGATGAGTGCAGGACCAACATGCTCGGTATGTGGGGGAGTGTTGCTGGGAACGGAGCGAGACTCGAATGTGAGTCAGAGATCGGGCTACAGTATTACACTCTCCGACCCAAACTCACACCACCACAGAGCGCGGCAAAATTCTCCCTCAGCTATTGTTGCTACGTTTGGTTTTATAAGTTACTATATATGAATTATAATATATCAGACTTGAGTGGGCGTTGAATGCAGATTATCGTGGCCTTCAAAAGGGAATCAGATAAATACTCGAAGGGACAAATTTTTTCAGGGATCTGGGGGATTCAATTATTCCTATTTGTCACCCCAGTTGACATTCGGGCTCTGTGAGAGTGTTGGCCCATTTAATGCCCACTCATGGTCACTGGGATTGGGCAAACCCTGCCCGCTGGGATTGGGCTAACCCTGCCGCTGGGACTAGACTAACCCTGCCCGCTGGGACTAGACTAACCCTGCCCGCTGGGATTAGACTAACCCTGCCCGCTGGGACTAGACTAACCCTGCCCGCTGGGACTAGACTAACCCTGCCCGCTGGGACTAGACTAACCCTGCCCGCTGGGATTAGACTAAACCTGCCCGCTGGGACTGGACTAACCCTGCCCGCTGGGATTAGACTAACCCTGCCCGCTGGGATTAGACTAACCCTGCCCGCTGGGACTGGGCTAACCCTGCCGCTGGGACTAGACTAACCCTGCCCGCTGGGACTGGGCTAACCCTGCCCGCTGGGATTAGGCTAACCCTGCCCGCTGGGACTAGACTACCCTGCCCGCTGGGACTAGACTAACCCTGCCCGCTGGGACTAGACTAACCCTGCCCGCTGGGATTAGACTAACCCTGCCCGCTGGGATTGGGCTAACCCTGCCCGCTGGGACTGGGCTAACCCTGCCCGCTGGGATTAGGCTAACCCTGCCCGCTGGGACTAGACTAACCCTGCCCGCTGGGACTAGACTAACCCTGCCCGCTGGGACTAGACTAACCCTGCCCGCTGGGACTGGGCTAACCCTGCCCGCTGGGATTAGGCTAACCCTGCCCGCTGGGACTAGACTAACCCTGCCCGCTGGGACTAGACTAACCCTGCCCGCTGGGACTAGACTAACCCTGCCCGCTGGGATTGGGCTAACCCTGCCCGCTGGGATTGGGCAAACCCTGCCCGCTGGGATCAGACTAACCCTGCCCGCTGGGACTGGGCTAACCCTGCCCGCTTGGACTAGACTAACCCTGCCCGCTGGGACTGGGCTAACCCTGCCCGCTTGGACTAGACTAACCCTGCCCGCTGGGACTAGACTAACCCTGCCCGCTGGGACTGGGCTAACCCTGCCCGCTGGGACTAGACTAACCCTGCCCGCTGGGACTGGGCTAACCCTGCCCGCTTGGACTAGACTAACCCTGCCCGCTGGGACTAGACTCACCCTGCCCGCTGGGACTGGGCTAACCCTGCCCCCTGGGACTAGACTAACTCTGCCTGCTGGGACTAGACTAACCCTGCCCGCTGGGATTGGGCTAACCCTGCCCGCTGGGATTGGGCAAACCCTGCCCGCTGGGACTAGACTAACCCTGCCCGCTGGGATTGGGCTCACCCTGCCCGCTGGGACTAGACTAACCCTGCCCGCTGGGACTAGACTAACCCTGCCCGCTGGGACTAGACCAACTCTGCCCGCTGGGACAGGACCAACTCTGCCCGCTGGGACAGGACTAACCCTGCCCGCTGGGACTGGGCTAACCCTGCCCGCTGGGAATAGACTAACCCTGCCCGCTGGGACTAGACTAACCCTGCCCGCTGGCACTAGACTAACCCTGCCCGCTGGGACTAGACTAACCCTGCCCGCTGGGACTGGACTAACCCTGCCCGCTGGCACTAGACTAACCCTGCCCGCTGGGACTGGGCTAACCCTGCCCGCTGGGACTAGACTAACCCTGCCCGCTGGGACTAGACTATCCCTGCCCGCTGGGACTAGACTAACCCTGCCCGCTGGGACTAGACTAACCCTGCCCGCTGGGACTAGACTCACCCTGCCCACTGGGACTGGGCTAACCCTGCCCGCTGGGACTAGACTAACCCTGCCCGCTGGGACTAGACTAACCCTGCCCGCTGGGACTAGACTCACCCTGCCCACTGGGACTGGGCTAACCCTGCCCGCTGGGACTGGGCTAACCCTGCCCGCTGGGACTAGACTAACCCTGCCCGCTGGGACTAGACTAACCCTGCCCGCTGGGACTAGACTAACTCTGCCCGCTGGGACTGGGCTAAACCTGCCGCTGGGACTAGATTAACCCTGCCCGCTGGGACTAGACTAACCCTGCCCGCTGGGACTAGACTAACCCTGCCCGCTGGGACTAGACTAACCCTGCCCGCTGGGACGAGACTAACCCTGCCCGCTGGGACTGGACTAACCCTGCCCGCTGGGACTGGACTAACCCTGCCCGCTGGGACTAGACTAACCCTGCCCGCTGGGATTAGTCTAACCCTGCCCACTGGGACGAGACTAACCCTGCCCGCTGGGACTGGGCTAACCCTGCCCGCTGGGACTGGGCTAACCCTGCCCGCTGGGACTGGGCTAACCCTGCCCGCTGGGACGAGACTAACCCTGCCCGCTGGGACTGGACTATCCCTGCCCGCTGGGACTGGACTAACCCTGCCCGCTGGGACTAGACTAACCCTGCCCGCTGGGATTAGTCTAACCCTGCCCACTGGGACGAGACTAACCCTGCCCGCTGGGACTGGGCTAACCCTGCCCGCTGGGACTGGGCTAACCCTGCCCGCTGGGATTAGACTAACCCTGCCCGCTGGGACTAGACTAACCCTGCCCGCTGGGACTAGACTCACCCTGCCCGCTGGGACTGGGCTAACCCTGCCCGCTGGGACTAGACTAACCCTGCCCGCTGGGACGAGACTAACTCTGCCCGCTGGGACTGTGCTAACCCTGCCCGCTGGGACTAGACTAACCCTGCCCGCTGGATTGGGCTCACCCTGCCCGCTGGGACTAGACTAACCCTGCCCGCGGGACTGGGCTAACCCTGCCCGCTGGGACTAGACTAACCCTGCCCGCTGAGACTGGGCTAACCCTGCCCGCTGGAACTAGACTAACTCTGCCCGCTGGGACTAGACTAACCCTGCCCGCTGGGACAAGACTAACCCTGCCCGCTGGGACTAGACCAACTCTGCCCGCTGGGACAGGACTAACTCTGCCCGCTGGGACTAGACTAACCCTGCCCGCTGGGACTGGGATAACCCTGCCCGCTGGGAATAGACTAACCCTGCCCGCTGGGACTAGACTAACCCTGCCCGCTGGGACTAGACTATCCCTGCCCGCTGGGACTGGACTAACTCTGCCCGCTGGCACTAGACTAACCCTGCCCGCTGGGACTGGGCTAACCCTGCCCGCTGGGACTAGACTATCCGTGCCCGCTGGGACTAGACTATCCCTGCCCGCTGGGACTAGACTAACCCTGCCCGCTGGCACTAGACTAACCCTGCCCGCTGGGACTGGACTAACCCTGCACGCTGGGACTAGGCTAACCCTGCCCGCTCGGACTAGACTATCCCTGCCCGCTGGGACTAGACTAACCCTGCCCGCTGGGACTAGACTAACCCTGCCCGCTGGGACTGGGCTAACCCTGCCCGCTGGGACTGGACTAACCCTGCACGCTGGGACTAGACTATCCCTGCCCGCTGGGACTAGACTAACCCTGCACGCTGGGACTAGACTATCCCTGCCCGCTGGGACTAGACTATCCCTGCCCGCTGGGACTAGACTAACCCTGCCCGCTGGGACTAGACTAACCCTGCCCGCTGGAACTGGGCTAACCCTGCCCGCTGGAACTGGGCTAACCCTGCCCGCTGGGACTGGACTAACCCTGCCCGCTGGGACTGGACTAACCCTTCCCAAACCAGTCCAACGCAAGACCCTTGAAGGTAATGGAGACTCTGTGCTGGATTTAAATCCAGGCCCCAGAGGCAGAAGGCGGTTTATTTAACCCAGAGCACGTGTGCGCGCAGTGTCACCAACACACATCAAAGAAACTTCAGCAACTGCAGGAAAATCCCCAATGGTTTGAAACAGTATGGGGAAGGAGCGGGGGGGCAGGATCACTGGGCTGCTCGGGGAAAGAGCGGGCGCTGGCTGGATAGGCCGAATGCTGTGCCATTCGATGATTGTAAAGTGAGTTAGTGTGGGACCCAGTGGGACACAGCAGATGTGACTTCCGCCTTTAGGAAGATCAACGGACGGTTTGTGGTTGCCACAGCTGGCAGCATTTTATTTTTAGGCTCTGTCTGCCCCGCCTGTATTTTTTTATTTTTACATAAGCTGCTGAGCAGCTTCCTGAGGAAATATGACTGAGTAAAATTGAGAGGACGAGGCAAGTCTGCAGTGTCTCTTTGACGAGTCTCTGCAGGGTTCTCTGTCTGATACGCCCGACACCCCAAACCCACACAAGCTGATTTTAGAACATTAGTTCCCCGAACTGCTGATTTCATGATGTGGTGGCTGATGAACTGAGGACACACAGCACTCGAGCCCAAAGCAGTGCGGATCCCTCTCGGCCAATGGGAGTAGGGCTTTTAATATTGGCTTCCATTCCCTCGGGAACAGCAAGGGATGTTAGTGACTTACTCCACCAATCCCTGCTGGTAATGTGTGTGTCTTTCTTAGATGAGGGTTATATTGGTCTGACCTGTGATGCCCTCCTTGGTGAAATATCCAGCTAAGAGTCACAGTAGGGCTCACACAAGAAGAATGGGAAGGGGTTTGGGTCCATTGGGATTGTGTACAATGGGAGTGAATGGGAAGGGGTTTGGGTCCATTGGGATTGTGTACAGTGGGAGTGAATGGGAAAGGGTTTGGGTCCATTGGGATTGTGTACAGTGGGAGTGAATGGGAAGGGGTTTGGGTCCATTGGGATTGTGTACAGTGGGAGTGAATGGGAAGGGGTTTGGGTCCATTGGGATTGTGTACAGTGGGTGTGAATGGAAAGGGGTTTAGATTCATTCGGATTGTGTACAGTGGGAGTGAATGGGAAGAGGTTGGATCCATTGGGATTGTGTACAGGGAGTGAATGGGAAGGGGTTTGGGTCCATTGGGATTGTGTACACTGGGAGTGAATGGGAAGAGGTTTGGGTCCATTGGGATTGTGTACAATGGGAGTGAATTGGAAGAGGTTGGATCCATTGGGATTGTGTACAATGGGAGTGAATGGGAAGAGGTTGGATCCATTGCGATTGTGTACAATGGGAGTGAATGGGAAGTGGTTGGATACATTGCGATTGTGTACAGGAAGTGAATGGGAAGTGGTTTGGGTCCATTGGGATTGTGAACAATGGGAGTGAATGGGAAGGGGTTTGGGTCCATTGGGATTGTGTACAATGGGAATGAATGGGAAGGACTTTGTGTCCATTGGGATTGTGCATAGTGGGAGTGAATGGGAAGGGGTTTGGGTCCATTAGGTTTGTGTACAATGGGAGTGAATGGGAAGGGGTTTGGATCCATTGGGATTGTGTACAATGGGAGTGAACGGGAAGGGGTTTCAGTCCATTGGGATTGTGTACAATGGGAGTGAATGGGAACGGGTTTGGGTCCATTGGGATTGTGTACAATGGGAGTGAATGGAAAGGGGTTTGGCTCCATTGGGATTGTGTACAATGGGAGTGAATGGGAAGGGGTTTGGGTCCATTGGGATTGTGTACAATGGGAGTGAATGGGATGGGGGTTGGGTCCATTGGGATTGTATACAATAGGAGTGAATGGGAAGGAGCTTGGGTCTATTGGGACTGTGTACAGGGAGTGAATGGGAAGGGGTTTGGATCCATTGGGATTGTGTACAATGGGAGTGAATGGGAAGGGATTGGGGTCCATTGGAATGTGTACAACATGAGTGAATGGGAAGGGGTTTGGGTCCATTAGGATTGTGTACAATGGGAGTGAATGGGAAGGGGTTTGGGTCCATTGGGATTGTGTACAATAGGAGTGAATGGGAAGGGTTTGGATCCATTGGCATTGTGTACCGCAACTGAATGGGAAGGGGTTTGGGTTCATTGGGATTGTGTACAATGGGAGTGAATGGAAGAGGTTGGATCCATTGGGATTGTTTACAATGGGAGTGAATGGGAAGAGGTTGGATCCATTGGGATTGTGTACAATGGGAGTGAATGGGAAGATTTCGGATCCATTGGGATTGTGTACAGTGAGTGAATGGGAAGGGGTTTGGGTCCATTGGGATTGTGTACAATGGGAGTGAATGGGAAGGGGTTTGGGTTCATTGGGATTGTGTACAATGGGAGTGAATGGGAAGGTGTTTGGGTCCATTGGGATTGTGTACAATGGGAGTGAATGGGAAGGGGGTTGGCTCCATTGGGATTGTGTACAGTGGGAATGAATGGGAAGGGGCTTGGGTCCATTGGGATTGTATACAATGGGAGTGAATGGGAAGGGGTTTGGGTCCATTGGGATTGTGTACAATGGGAGTGAATGGGAAGGGGGTTGGCTCCATTGGGATTGTGTACAGTGGGAATGAATGGGAAGGGGTTTGGGTCCATTGGGATTGTGTACAATGGGAGTGAATGGGAAGGGGTTTGGGTCCAATGGGATTGTGTACAATGGGAGTGAATGGGAAGGGTTTGGATCCATTGGCATTGTGTACAGCGAGTGAATGGGAAGGGGTTGGGTCCATTGGGATTGTGTACAATGGGAATGAATGGGAAGAGGTTGAATCCATTGGGATTGTGTACAATGGGAGTGAATGGGAAGAGTTTGGATCCATTGGGATTGTGTACAGTGAGTGAATGGGAAGGGGTTTGGGTCCATTGGGATTGTGTACAATGGGAGTGAATGGGAAGGGGTTTGGGTCCATTGGGATTGTGTACAATGGGAGTGAATGGGAAGGGGTTTGGGTCCATTGGGATTGTGTACAATGGGAGTGAATGGGAAGGGGGCTGGCTCCATTGGGATTGTGTACAGTGGGAATGAATGGGAAGGGGTTTGGGTCCATTGGGATTGTGTACAATGGGAGTGAATGGGAAGGGGTTGGGTCCATTGGGATTGTATACAATAGGAGTGAATGGGAAGGGGATTGGGTCTATTGGGACTGTGTACAGGGAGTGAATGGGAAGGGGTTTGGATCCATTGGGATTGTGTACAATGGGAGTGAATGGGAAGGGATTTGGGTCCATTGGAATGTGTACAACATGAGTGAATGGGAAGGGGTTTGGGTCCATTAGGTATGTGTACAATGGGAGTGAATGGGAAGGGGTTTGGGTCCATTGGGATTGTGTACAATGGGAGTGAATGGGAAGATTTTGGATCCATTGGGATTGTGTACAATGGGAATGAATGGGAATAGTTTGGATCCATTGGGATTGTGTACAGGGAGTGAATGGGAAGGGGTTTGGATCCATTGGGATTGCATACAATGGGAGTGAATGGGAAGAGGTTGTATCCATTGGGATTGCGTACAATGGGAGTGAATGGGAAGATGTTGGATCCATTGGGTTGTGTACAATGGGAGAGAATGGGAAGAGGTTGGATCAATTGGGATTGTTTACAGGGAGTGAATGGGAAAAGGTTGGATCCATTGGGATTGTGCACAGGGAGTGAATGGGAAGAGGTTGGATCCATTGGGATTGTGTACAATGGGAGTGAATGGGAAGAGTTTGGATCCATTGGGATTGTGTACAATGGGAGTGAATGGGAAGATTTTGGATCCATTGGGATTGTGTACAATGGGAATGAATGGGAATAGTTTGGATCCATTGGGATTGTGTACAGGGAGTGAATGGGAAGGGGTTTGGATCCATTGGGATTGCATACAATGGGAGTGAATGGGAAGAGGTTGTATCCATTGGGATTGCGTACAATGGGAGTGAATGGGAAGATGTTGGATCCATTGGGTTGTGTACAATGGGAGAGAATGGGAAGAGGTTGGATCAATTGGGATTGTTTACAGGGAGTGAATGGGAAAAGGTTGGATCCATTGGGATTGTGCACAGGGAGTGAATGGGAAGAGGTTGGATCCATTGGGATTGTGTACAATGGGAGTGAATGGGAAGAGTTTGGATCCATTGGGATTGTGTACAATGGGAGTGAATGGGAAGAGGTTGGATCCATTGGGATTGTGTACAATGGGAGTGAATGAGAATAGTTTGGATCCATTGGGATTGTGTACAGGGAGTGAATGGGAAGGGGTTTTGATCCATTGGGATTGCATACATTGGGGGAGTGAATGGGAAGAGGTTGTATCCATTGGGATTGTGTACAATGGGAGTGAATGGGAAGAGGTTGGATCCATTGGGATTGTGTACAATGGGAGTGAATGGGAAGAGGTTGGATCCATTGGGATTGTGTACAATGGGAGTGAATGGGAAGAGGTTGGATCCATTGGGATTGTGTACAATGGGAGTGAATGGGAAGAGGTTGGATCCATTGGGATTGTGTACAATGGGAGTGAATGGGAAGAGGTTGGATCCATTGGGATTGTGTACAATGGGAGTGAATGGGAAGAGGTTGGATCCATTGGGATTGTGTACAATGGGAGTGAATGGGAAGAGGTTGGATCCATTGGGATTGTGTACAATGGGAGTGAATGGGAATAGTTTGGATCCATTGGGATTGTGTACAGGGAGTGAATGGGAAGGGGTTTTGATCCATTGGGATTGTGTACAATGGCAGTGAATGGGAAGAGGTTGGATCCATTGGGATTGTTTACAATGGCAGTGAATGGGAAGGGGTTTGGATCCATTGGGATTGTGTACAATGGGAGTGAACGGGAAGGGGTTTCAGTCCATTGGGATTGTGTACAATGGGAGTGAATGGGAACGGGTTTGGGTCCATTGGGATTGTGTACAATGGGAGTGAATGGGAAGGGGTTTGGCTCCATTGGGATTGTGTACAATGGGAGTGAATGGGAAGGGGTTTGGGTCCATTGGGATTGTGTACAATGGGAGTGAATGGGATGGGGGTTGGGTCCATTGGGATTGTATACAATAGGAGTGAATGGGAAGGAGCTTGGGTCTATTGGGACTGTGTACAGGGAGTGAATGGGAAGGGGTTTGGATCCATTGGGATTGTGTACAATGGGAGTGAATGGGAAGGGATTGGGGTCCATTGGAATGTGTACAACATGAGTGAATGGGAAGAGGTTTGGGTCCATTAGGATTGTGTACAATGGGAGTGAATGGGAAGGGGTTTGGGTCCATTGGGATTGTGTACAATAGGAGTGAATGGGAAGGGTTTGGATCCATTGGCATTGTGTACCGCAACTGAATGGGAAGGGGTTTGGGTTCATTGGGATTGTGTACAATGGGAGTGAATGGAAGAGGTTGGATCCATTGGGATTGTTTACAATGGGAGTGAATGGGAAGAGGTTGGATCCATTGGGATTGTGTACAATGGGAGTGAATGGGAAGATTTCGGATCCATTGGGATTGTGTACAGTGAGTGAATGGGAAGGGGTTTGGGTCCATTGGGATTGTGTACAATGGGAGTGAATGGGAAGGGGTTTGGGTTCATTGGGATTGTGTACAATGGGAGTGAATGGGAAGGTGTTTGGGTCCATTGGGATTGTGTACAATGGGAGTGAATGGGAAGGGGGTTGGCTCCATTGGGATTGTGTACAGTGGGAATGAATGGGAAGGGGCTTGGGTCCATTGGGATTGTATACAATGGGAGTGAATGGGAAGGGGTTTGGGTCCATTGGGATTGTGTACAATGGGAGTGAATGGGAAGGGGGTTGGCTCCATTGGGATTGTGTACAGTGGGAATGAATGGGAAGGGGTTTGGGTCCATTGGGATTGTGTACAATGGGAGTGAATGGGAAGGGGTTTGGGTCCAATGGGATTGTGTACAATGGGAGTGAATGGGAAGGGTTTGGATCCATTGGCATTGTGTACAGCGAGTGAATGGGAAGGGGTTGGGTCCATTGGGATTGTGTACAATGGGAATGAATGGGAAGAGGTTGAATCCATTGGGATTGTGTACAATGGGAGTGAATGGGAAGAGTTTGGATCCATTGGGATTGTGTACAGTGAGTGAATGGGAAGGGGTTTGGGTCCATTGGGATTGTGTACAATGGGAGTGAATGGGAAGGGGTTTGGGTCCATTGGGATTGTGTACAATGGGAGTGAATGGGAAGGGGTTTGGGTCCATTGGGATTGTGTACAATGGGAGTGAATGGGAAGGGGGCTGGCTCCATTGGGATTGTGTACAGTGGGAATGAATGGGAAGGGGTTTGGGTCCATTGGGATTGTGTACAATGGGAGTGAATGGGAAGGGGTTGGGTCCATTGGGATTGTATACAATAGGAGTGAATGGGAAGGGGATTGGGTCTATTGGGACTGTGTACAGGGAGTGAATGGGAAGGGGTTTGGATCCATTGGGATTGTGTACAATGGGAGTGAATGGGAAGGGATTTGGGTCCATTGGAATGTGTACAACATGAGTGAATGGGAAGGGGTTTGGGTCCATTAGGTATGTGTACAATGGGAGTGAATGGGAAGGGGTTTGGGTCCATTGGGATTGTGTACAATGGGAGTGAATGGGAAGATTTTGGATCCATTGGGATTGTGTACAATGGGAATGAATGGGAATAGTTTGGATCCATTGGGATTGTGTACAGGGAGTGAATGGGAAGGGGTTTGGATCCATTGGGATTGCATACAATGGGAGTGAATGGGAAGAGGTTGTATCCATTGGGATTGCGTACAATGGGAGTGAATGGGAAGATGTTGGATCCATTGGGTTGTGTACAATGGGAGAGAATGGGAAGAGGTTGGATCAATTGGGATTGTTTACAGGGAGTGAATGGGAAAAGGTTGGATCCATTGGGATTGTGCACAGGGAGTGAATGGGAAGAGGTTGGATCCATTGGGATTGTGTACAATGGGAGTGAATGGGAAGAGTTTGGATCCATTGGGATTGTGTACAATGGGAGTGAATGGGAAGATTTTGGATCCATTGGGATTGTGTACAATGGGAATGAATGGGAATAGTTTGGATCCATTGGGATTGTGTACAGGGAGTGAATGGGAAGGGGTTTGGATCCATTGGGATTGCATACAATGGGAGTGAATGGGAAGAGGTTGTATCCATTGGGATTGCGTACAATGGGAGTGAATGGGAAGATGTTGGATCCATTGGGTTGTGTACAATGGGAGAGAATGGGAAGAGGTTGGATCAATTGGGATTGTTTACAGGGAGTGAATGGGAAAAGGTTGGATCCATTGGGATTGTGCACAGGGAGTGAATGGGAAGAGGTTGGATCCATTGGGATTGTGTACAATGGGAGTGAATGGGAAGAGTTTGGATCCATTGGGATTGTGTACAATGGGAGTGAATGGGAAGAGGTTGGATCCATTGGGATTGTGTACAATGGGAGTGAATGAGAATAGTTTGGATCCATTGGGATTGTGTACAGGGAGTGAATGGGAAGGGGTTTTGATCCATTGGGATTGCATACATTGGGGGAGTGAATGGGAAGAGGTTGTATCCATTGGGATTGTGTACAATGGGAGTGAATGGGAAGAGGTTGGATCCATTGGGATTGTGTACAATGGGAGTGAATGGGAAGAGGTTGGATCCATTGGGATTGCGTACAATGGGAGTGAATGGGAAGAGGTTGGATCCATTGGGATTGTGTACAATGGGAGTGAATGGGAAGAGGTTGGATCCATTGGGATTGTGTACAATGGGAGTGAATGGGAAGAGGTTGGATCCATTGGGATTGTGTACAATGGGAGTGAATGGGAAGAGGTTGGATCCATTGGGATTGTGTACAATGGGAGTGAATGGGAAGAGGTTGGATCCATTGGGATTGTGTACAATGGGAGTGAATGGGAATAGTTTGGATCCATTGGGATTGTGTACAGGGAGTGAATGGGAAGGGGTTTTGATCCATTGGGATTGTGTACAATGGCAGTGAATGGGAAGAGGTTGGATCCATTGGGATTGTGTACAATGGCAGTGAATGGGAAGAGGTTGGATCCATTGTGATTGTGTACAGTGGGACCAGAATTGGAGAAGCGCAAAGATCTCAGAAGGTTTTATGGCTGGAGGAGGTCACAGCGATAGAGAGTGGAGAGGCTGCGAAGGGAATTAAACTCATGTATGGAAAGTTACCTCATTGTACTTATGTCAGATTGTGTCGATTGAAAGGACCGACTGAGGCGGTGAGTGAGGCAGTGGGGCCATGTAATATTTCCGATGCCCGTTATTTCGGATTGCCATAAGATTACTGCAGGTCAGGTTCAGCTATCGGTGTCTGGGCACCGTGATGGGGAACTGACCCACCTACTAGTTGCTGGCATCCCAGAAATGAGTGACTTTTGAAAACCTCTCTGCAATTAATCTCTATAATAAGATTCATAATCGACAGCTTCTCACGGCCAATCTCATCAACTCCACTTCCTTCTGCATCAGTGGTCAGGGCTGCCGGCAGGGGAGAGAAGGTCCCAGGAGAGAGAGAGAGAGGGTCTGAGGGGGAGAGGGTCTGGTGAGAGAGGGAGAGGGTCTGGGGGAGGGAGGGGGGGGAGAGGGTCCGGGGGAGGGTGGGGCGGGGAGAGAGTCCGGAGTAGGGTGGGGGGGGGAGAGGGTCCGGGCGGAGGGGATCTGGGGGGAGCGGGTGAGAGGATCCCGGAAGGAGAGGGTCCAGGGGTGTGGAGGGTCCGTGGGGGGTGCGGGGGAGAGGGTCCGTGGGTGGAGGGTCCGGGGAGAGAGGGAGAGAGGGGGAGAAGGTCCGGTGGGGGGAGAGAGTCCGGGGGTGTGGAGGGTCCAGGGGGAGACTATCCGGGGGGGGGGTGAGAGGGTCCCGGAGGGAGAGGGTCTGGGGTTGAGGGTCCGGGGGAGGGTCCGGTGGAGGGGGTCCGCGGGTGAGGTTCCGGGGGAGGGGAGTGTCTGGGGGAGAGGGTCCGGGGGTGAGGGTCTGGGGGTGAGGGTCCGGGGGAGGGTCCGGGGGTGGTCTAGGGTGGAGGGTCCGGGGGGAGGGGAGGGTCCGGGGGTGAGGGTCCGGGGGTGAGGGCCCAGGGGCGAGGGTCCTGGGGAGGGTCCGGTGGAGGGGTTCCGGGGGTGGAGGGTCCGGGGGTGGAGGGTCCGGGGAGGGGAGTGTCTGGGGGAGAGGGTCCGTGGGTGAGGGTCCGGGGGGAGGGGAGGGTCCGCGGGTGAGGGTCCGGGGGTGAAGGTCCGGGGGTGAGGGTCCAGGGGGAGGGTCCGGGGGGGGTCTGGGGTGGAGGGTCCGGAGGGAGGGGAGTGTCTGGGGGAGAGGGTCCGGCGGTGAGGGTCCGGGGGGAGGGTCCGGGGGTGAGGGTCCGGGGATGAGGGTCCGGGGGGAGGGTCCGGGGTGGAGGGTCCGGGGGAGGGGAGTGTCTGGGGGAGAGGGTCCGGGGGTGAGGGTCCGGGGGGAGGGTCCGGGGGGAGGGTCCGGGGAAGGTCCGGGGTTGGAGGGTCCAGGGGTGAGGGTCCGGGGATGAGGGTCCGGGGGGAGGGTCCGGGGGTGAGGGTCCGGGGGTGAGGGTCCGGGGGGAGGGTCCGGGGGGAGGGTCCGGGGAAGGTCCGGGGGTGGAGGGTCCGGGGGTGAGGGTCCGGGGATGAGGGTCCGGGGGGAGGGTCCGGGGGGAGGGTCCGGGGGTGAGGGTCCGGGGGGAGGGTCCGGGGAGGGTCCGGGGGGAGGGTCCGGGGGTGAGGGTCCGGGGGTGAGGGTCCGGGGGGAGGGTCCGGGGAGGGTCCGGGGGTGGAGGGTCCGGGGGAGGGGAGTGTCTGGGGGAGAGGGTCCGGGGGTGAGGGTCCGGGGGGAGGGTCCGGGGGTGGAGGGTCCGGGGGAGGGGAGTGTCTGGGGGAGAGGGTCCGGGGGTGAGGGTCCGGGGGGAGGGTCCGGGGGTGCAGGTTTTGGGGAGTGTGTGTCGGTGGGGCTCTGTGGGGAAGTTACGGAGTTGTAGATCAGGTGTAGCGAGAGTTGAGGGTCCATCGCTCGGACTCTGGGCTGCTGCTGGGCAGCTGGGCTGTGACGGGCAGTGCCCATGGTGGGAGGTGAGGGCGATATCTTACCTTTGCGGAACATTAAGTGTCACGATTACCACGACGACGATCAGCATGGACACAAGGGCACAGAGCAGAGGGAGCTGGAAAATCTGGTCAAGGTCTGGGTCACAGCGAGCTGGAGCAGGAAGACAAATTTGGTGCATTAGAGGCGGCCATGTTTGGTACCCGGGCCCAGGGAGAACCAGTACTGCTCTGCTTGCTGGCCTGGCTGTGCCTGGGCGATGGAGAGAGGGCAGGGTGGACACTGCCCCAGCCCTCAATCACTATCCCGGCCTCGGGCGGCGATATCCAGCCATGGGAGGGGGAGGGGAGCAAGCATCAAAGAGGGCTCAGCTGTGAAGCACACTATAGTCAAACAGCCAGCGGACAATCACCGTTCCGACTCACACATGGAGGGTGTGGTGTGGCTGAAGGACTGTCCCTCGAACAGCTGTACCCCAGGCAGGGGTCCGCTCCGTGGGGTGGAGTGCTCGGCCCATGGGCGGAGGGTCTTGGCCCCTGGGCAGGGGGGTCACGGCCCCTGGGCGGGAGGGTCACGGACCTGGCGGGGGGTCACGGCCCCTGGGCGCGGGGGTCACGGCCCCTGGGCGGGAGGGTCACGGACCTGGCGGGGGGTCACGGCCCCTGGGCGCGGGGGTCACGGCCCCTGGGCGGGGGGTCACGGCCCCTGGGTAGGGTGGTCACGGCCCTTGGGCGGGGGGGTTACGCCCCTTGGGCGGGGGATCACGGCCCCTGGGGGGGGTCACGGCCCCTGGGCGCGGGGGTCACGGCCCCTGGGGGGGGTCACGGCACCTGGGCGGGGAGCGAGGCCCCTGAAGGATATGATCCTGCGGCACGCCCACAATGGCCGCTTGCTCAGCGACTGAATCCCAGAGCGGGAAGGCAACCCTCCGGGCACAGGAGGACTGGGGAGCGGCCCATGGGGAGGCTGAGGGATGGAGGGGGTACCTCCAACTGGACTCTCACTCACTATCTCTCTCACACTCTTACACTCACTCACTAACTCACTCATTTTCACACTCATTTTCACACTCACTTTCACACCCATTCTCACTCAATCACTATCTCACTCAATCACTATCTCACTCAATCACTATCTCACTCACTAAATCCGCAATTACCTTCACCTCAAAGTAACAGTGACTTTGGGGGAGCAGAGCACAGAGCAAGACCCCTTTCCCTCGACTGCTCCTGCCCACTCTCCCGCCCCCCCTTAACCCTACTGCCCTCCCCCCTCAACCCCCTTCCCCTCACCCTCACTCCTCCCCCTCACCCCACCTCCCCCTCATCCACCCCACCTCCCCCTTTTACCCCCTCCCCCTCCCCTCCCCCTCAACCGCTCCCCTCTGCTCTCCCTCCTCCCCTCACCCTCAGCCCCTCCCCTTCACCACCTTCCCCTCACCCCCTCCCCGCTCAACACACCTCACCCTCACCCCGTGCCCCCCTCACCCATCCCACCTCACCTCACCCCCTCTCCCTCTCCCCCTCACACCCTCCCCTCCCTTCCCCCTCCCCTCAGATTCTGCGCCCATGGAGGTGGAACTTGCCGATGTCCGGTGGTGCAGGGTTTGGTGACAAGGTCTCCCCTGGCGCCGGGCGGCACTGACCTGTGCTCCATGTGATGGGGGGGCTCCAGTCACTCCAGGTGCCGGTGTAACCGGAGCCGGTGGCGGGCAGGGTCCGGACCTGAGCCGAGTGTTCTGTGCCGGACACCAGCTCCGAGGCCACGAGCTGCAGTAGCTGCTGGTTGTTGGTCAAACGTTTGACTTTCTTGGGCTGTCAATGGAAGGCAATAGTTTCATCAATCATCGCCCGGACACAGGCCCGGCATCACCGGCAATGGCGGGGTGCGCTCAGCACATCAGTCCTGTACCGCGCCGCACTGACGCCTCTCAACGTCTCCCACCCTCCGTTAAAGGAGACGGCCGCTGCCAGCTCTGCCGACATTTTAGTGGCACCCACTGGGATACGAGGGAGGGTGTCGGCCGGCCAGCGGCCCAGAACCCTGCTGACAACCCGGCCAAACCAGCGGCCGCCATTGTCGGGCCCACTGAGAAAAGATGGTGGCCGCCACACTGACGCCTCCCCTTTAAGAGTTTGCCGGGGTGCCCCAGCGTCTCGCCCTGAGCAGCTGTCGATGGCATCGCTCACCCCTCCCCCCCCCACCGCATCCCGTGGGGCAATTTACCCCCGGGGCGATAAGGGGTTGGCTCTCATGTTGGTGACATCATCGGCGTGCGCGCGCCACATTGGTGTACAAACCGTGTTTCACCGGCGCTGCCCCGGGGCAATTCTGCGCCGGTAGATGTGGCCGCCATACTCGCTCATAAAAACATAAAAACATTCAGCCCCTCGAGCCTACTCCGCCATTCAATGAGATCACGGCTGATCTTCTCCCTCAACTCCACTTTCCTGCACTGTCCCCATATCCCTTGATTCCCTTAATATCCAAAAATCTATTGATCTCAGCCTTGAATATACTCACAGACTGAGCCTCCACAGCCCCCTGGGGCAGAGAATTCCAAAGATTCACCACCCTCTGAGTGAAGAAATTTCTCCTCATCTCAGTCCTAAATGGCCGACCCCTTATCCTGAGACTGTGACCCCTGGTTCTAGGCTCCCCAGCCCGGGGGAAACATCCTCCCTGCATCTACCCTGTCAATCCCTGTAAGAATTCTGTATATTTCAATGAGATCGTCTCTCATTCTTCTAAACTCTAGAGAATATCGGCCCAGTCTACTCAATCCCTCCTCATAGGACAATCCCCCCATCCCAGGAATCAGTCTGGTGAACCTTCGTTGCACTCCCTCTATGACAAGTATATCCTTCCTTAGGTAAGGAGACCAAAACTGTGCACAATACTCCAGGTGTGGTCTCTCCAGGGCCCGATATAATTGCAGTAAGACGTCTTTACTCTTATACTCAAACCCTCCTGTAATAAAGGCCAACATACCATTTGCTTTAATCACTTGCTGTACCTGCTGTTAACTTTCAGTGATTGGTGTACAAGGTCACCCAGGTCCCTCTGAACACCAACATTTCCCAATCCCTCACCATTTAAAAATACTCTGTTTTTCTATTTTTCCTACCACAGTGGATAACGTCACATTTCTCCACATTATATTCCATTTGCCATGTTCTTGCCCACTCACTCAGCCGGTCTATATCCCCTTGAAGTCTCTTTGCATCCTCCTCACAACTTACATTCCCACCTAGCTTTGTATCATCAGCAAACTTGGATATATTACATTTGGACCTCATCCAAATCATTGATACAGATTGTGAATAACTGGGGCCCCAGCACTGATCCTTGTGGTATCCCACTAGTTACAGCCCGCCAACCCGAAAATGACCCGTTTATTCCTACTCTCTGTTTTCTGTCCATTAACCAATCCTCAATCCATGCTGGTATATTACCCACAATCCCATGAGCCCTAATTTTGTTCAATAACCTCTTGTGTGGCACCTTATCGAATGCCTTCTAAAAATCCAAATACACCACATCCACTGATTCCCCCTTATCTATTCTGCGAGTTACAACCTCAAAAAACTCCAACAGATTTGTCAAACATGATTTCCCTTTCATAAATCCGTGTTGACTCTGCCCAATCCTATTATTATTTTCTAAGTGCCCTGTTACCACGTCCTTAATAATAGATTCTAGCATTTTCCCTACTCCTGATGTCAGGCTAACTGGTCTGTAATTCCCCGTTCTCTCTCTCCCTCCTTTCTTAAATAGTGGGGATATATTAGCTACTTTCCAATCTGCGGGAAACATTCTAGAACCCATGGAATTTTGGAAGATGACAACCAATGCATCCACTATCTCTGTAGCCACCCCTTTCAAATCCCCAGGATGTAGGCCATCAGGTCCAGGGGAATATCAGCTTTCAGTCCCATTCATTTCTCCAGTACTATTTTTTTTACTAATACTAATTTCTTTCAGTTCCTCATTCTCACTAAACCTTTGGTTCTCCGCTATTTCTGGGAGGTTTTTTGCATCAGACACAAAGTATTTGTTTAATTTCTCTGCCATTTCCTTATTCCCCATTATAATTTCTCCTGTCTCAGCCTGTAAGGGACCCACATTTACTTTCGTTAATCTTTTCTTTGTTACATACCGATAGAAGCTTTTACACTCTGTTTTTATGTCTCTCGCGAGTTTACTCTCAGATTTTATTTTTCATTTCTTTATCAATTTCTTGGTTCTCCTTTGCTGAATTCTAAAACCCTCCCAATCCTCAGGCTTACTGCTCTTTTGGCAACATTATAAGCCTCTTCCTTTGATCTAATACTATATTTAACTTCTCTTGTTAGCCCGGCTGGACGCTTTTCCTGTGGGTCTTTTGTGCCTTAAAGGAATGTATATTGTTGTAAATTATGGATTAATTCTTTAAATGTTAGCCATTGCTTGTTTACCAACATACCTTTTAATGTAGGTTCCCAATCTACATTAGCCGACTCTCCCCTCATACCCATGTAGTTTGCTTTGTTTAGATTTAAGGTCTACTTTTCAATTGAACTAAATCACTCTCAAATTCAATTTAAAATTCTATCATATTATGGTCACTCTTTCCTAAAGGCCTGTTTACTACCAGGTTATTAATTAACCCTTTCCCATTGCACAATCCTAGCTGTAAAATAGCCTGTTCCCCAGTTGGTTCCTCAACATACTGATCTGGAAATCCAGCTTGTATACATTCCATGAACTTGTCCTCCACACTATTACTGCCAGTTTGTTTTGCCCAGTCTGTGTGTAGATTAAAGTCCCCATGGTTACTGTCAATGATTACATGAGCGCTCTGTTACTGGGGGGCTGGGGGGCAGTGCTCACAGGCCCGGTACAAAGGGGGAATTTCAGCCCCAAACTCTTCACCTTGCAATGGAATGTGCTGCCTCCTGCAGACAGCTGAGGGTCTCAGCCCGCCCACCTTCCCGCCGTTACAAGCAGCCAGTCAGCTCCACACCATCGATCCTTCAATGTCCCTGAGGGCAGAGCACCTTAACGCTGTGCGTTGTGTGGAGGGAGACCCCAAACTTCTGCAAATGATCCACCGGACTGCAGGAGGCAGCACCTGAAGCAGCCACTAGAGGGGGCTCCTGGGTAACCCTGGAATCAACCCGAGGATGCAGCAAAGTGGACCGTACTGTCCACTTAAACCGCACAGTCTAATCCCACTCCCCGCACCCTTAACATCCCCCCAGTCTAATCCCACTCTCCCCTCACTCCCCACACCCTTTAACATCCCCCCAGTCTAATCCCACTCTCCGCACCCTTTAACATCCCCCCAGTCTAATCCCACTCTCCACACCCTTTAACATCCCCCCAGTCTAATCCCACTCTCCCCTCACTCCCCGCACCCTTTAATATCCCACCCAGTCTAATCCCACTCTCCGCACCCTTTAACATCCCCCCAGTCTAATCCCACTCTCCACACCCTTTAACATCCCCCCAGTCTAATCCCACTCTCCCCTCACTCCCCGCACCCTTTAATATCCCACCCAGTCTAATCCCACTCTCCGCACCCTTTAACATCCCCCCAGTCTAATCCCACTCTCCGCACCCTTTAACATCCCCCCAGTCTAATCCCACTCTCCGCACCCTTTAACATCCCCCCAGTCTAATCCCACTCTCCGCACCCTTTAACATCCCCCCAGTCTAATCCCACTCTCCGCACCCTTTAACATCCCCCCAGTCTAATCCCACTCTCCCCTCACTCTCCGCACCCTTTAACATCCCCCCAGTCTAATCCCACTCTCCACACCCTTTAACATCCCCCCAGTCTAATCCCACTCTCCACACCCTTTAACATCCCCCCAGTCTAATCCCACTCTCCCCTCACTCCCCGCACCCTTTAATATCCCCCCAGTCTAATCCCACTCTCCCCTCACTCCCCGCACCCTTTAATATCCCACCCAGTCTAATCCCACTCTCCGCACCCTTTAACATCCCCCCAGTCTAATCCCACTCCCCGCACCCTTTAACATCCCCCCAGTCTAATCCCACTCTCCGCACCCTTTAACATCCCCCCAGTCTAATCCCACTCTCCCCTCACTCCCCGCACCCTTTAATATCCCACCCAGTCTAATCCCACTCTCCACACCCTTTAATATCCCACCCAGTCTAATCCCACTCTCCACACCCTTTAATATCCCACCCAGTCTAATCCCACTCTCCACACCCTTTAATATCCCCCCAGTCTAATCCCACTCTCCACACTCCCCACACCCTTTAATATCCCACCCAGTCTAATCCCACACTCCGCACCCTTTAATATCCCACCCAGTCTAATCCCACTCTCCGCACCCTTTAATATCCCACCCAGTCTAATCCCACTCTCCCCTCACTCTTTAATATCTCACCCAGTCTAATCCCACTCTCCCCTCACTCTCCACACCCTTCAGTATCTCACCCAGTCTAATCCCACTCTCCCCTCACTCTCCGCACCCTTTAATATCCCACCCAGTCTAATCCCACTCTCCCCTCACTCCCCGCACCCTTTAATATCCCACCCAGTCTAATCCCACTCTCCACACCCTTTAATATCCCACCCAGTCTAATCCCACTCTCCACACCCTTTAGTATCCCACCCAGTCTAATCCCACTCTCGCCTCACTCCCCGCACCCTTTATTATCCCACCCAGTCTAATCCCACTCTCCACACCCTTTAATATCCCACCCAGTCTAATCCCACTCTCCCCTCACTCCCCGCACCCTTTAATATCCCACCCAGTCTAATCCCACTCTCCACACCCTTTAATATCCCACCCAGTCTAATCCCACTCTCCCCTCACTCCCCGCACCCTTTAATATCCCACCCAGTCTAATCCCACTCTCCACACCCTTTAATATCCCACCCAGTCTAATCCCACTCTCCCCTCACTCCCCGCACCCTTTAATATCCCACCCAGTCTAATCCCACTCTCCACACCCTTTAATATCCCACCCAGTCTAATCCCACTCTCCCCTCACTCCCCGCACCCTTTAATATCCCACCCAGTCTAATCCCACTCTCCACACCCTTTAATATCCCACCCAGTCTAATCCCACTCTCCACACCCTTTAATATCCCACCCAGTCTAATCCCACTCTCCACACCCTTTAATATCCCACCCAGTCTAATCCCACTCTCCCCTCACTCCCCGCACCCTTTAATATCCCACCCAGTCTAATCCCACTCTCCACACCCTTTAATATCCCACCCAGTCTAATCCCACTCTCCACACCCTTTAATATCCCACCCAGTCTAATCCCACTCTCTGTCACTCCCCAGTTCAAGCAACTCCCTAATTCTCTTTTGAAACAATTTCTGGACTCTGCTCGAATAGCAGTTTTGGACAGAGAATCTGACATTCTAACCTAACCAACCTCTGTGTAAAGATATTTTTCTGGTTATTTTCATAATTATGTTAAATTTAAGCCTCTCGGTGCAGTCACACTGACTAGAAGGAATCTCTCACCAGTTATCATAGAATCACAGAATGGTTACGACACGGGAGGCCATTCGGCCCGTCGAGCCGGTCCTGACTCTCAGCCAGTCCCCTCCCCCGCCCTTTCCCCGGAGCCCTGCACAATGTTTTCCTGCAGGTACTTATCCAACTCCCGTTTGAAAGCCACAATTGAGTCTGCCTCCATCACCCTCTCAGGCAGCGCATTCCAGATCCTAACCACTCGCTGCGTAAAAAGGTTTTTCCTCGTGTCGCCTTTGGTTCTTCTGCCGATCGCCTTAAATCTGTGTCCTCTGGTTCTCGACCCTTCCACCAATGGGAACAGTTTCTCTCGATCTACTCTGTCCAGACCCCTCATGATTTTGAACACCTCGATCAAATCTCTTCTCAACCTTCTCTGCTCCAAGGAGAACAGCCCCAGCTTCTCCAGTCTATCCCCGTAACTGAAGTCCCTCATCCCTGGAACCATTCTCGTCAATCTTTTCTGCTCCCTCTCTAAGGCCTTCACATCCTTCCTAAAGTGCGGGGCCCAGAATTGGACACAATACTCCAGTTGTGGTCGGACCAGTGTTTTATACAGGTTCATCATAACTTCTACACTTTTGTACTCTGTGTCTCTATTTATGAAGCCCAGGATCCTGTTAGCTGTTTAACCGCTTTCTCAACCTGCTCTTCCCCCTTCAATGAATGGTACACATATACCCCCGGGTCTCTCCAAACCAAAATGTATCACTTCACACTTTTCTGCGTTAAATTTCATCTGCCCCGTGTCCACCCATTCCACCAGCTGTCTATGGCTTCTTAAGTCTATATGAGTGCCTTTATTCCAACCGTACTCAGTGAGCGTCAGTGGGCGAGAAATTGCGTTGAGCCCCGTGTGCGCGATAACATTGGTGGGAGCGCAGAAGTCTCGCGTTGTTCAGGGTTGCCTCTGCTGCAAAGCTCCGTGGCAGACCTACCTCCCAGCTATCTGGTGTCCGCTTGAATCTCAGCTCGTAGTCGAAGTCCTCAATATAGCTCATCTCGTCGTAGGCGATCTGCCAGGTGAAGTTGTACATGCCACAGGGGGCAGCATGTGAGACGGTCAGGTTGAACGGTGCAAGAAGCTTAACTGTGAGGAGAAAGATTCTGTTTAGACGTTTGAATCATGCAATACATAATGAACAATACTGCCGATCAGAAATCCCCCATGTTCCAACGGTTGAGAGTGTGTGAAGGTCACTGTCGTGTTTCTGGTTCCCAGATGGACACAGATTAACCAGGAGTAAGCGCAGACGTCGTAAGTCATGGGGTAGAACCTTCAAGTGGATAAAATGGAGTCAAAATGCAACAGGATGAATTCCGAGAGCGAGAGAGAGAGAGAGAGAGATGATCCCAGGCTCTTCAGAGAAGCAAGAGAGGAAATAGCAGAGGCTCTGACCATCATTTTCCAATCCTCTCTGGCTACAGGTGTGGTGCCGGAGGACTGGAGGATGGCTAATGTTGTACCGTGGTTTAAAAAGGGAGAAAGGGATAGACCGAGTAATTACAGGCCAGTCAGCCTAACCTCGCTGGTGGAAAAATTATTGGAAAAAATCCTGAGGGACAGGATAAATCTTCATTTGGAAAGACACATATTAATCAAGGACAGCCAGCACGGATTTGTTAATGGAAGATTGTGTCTGACTAACTTGATTGAATTTTTTGAGGAGGTAACCAGCCGGGCCGATGCGGGCAGTGTGTATGATGTAGTGTATATGAACTTTAGCAAGGCTTTTGACAAGGTCCCACTGGTTAGATAAGTAAAAGCCCATGTGACCCAAGGGAGAGTGGCAAATTGGATCCAAAATTAGCTCCGTGGCAGGAAGCAAAGGGTAATGGTTGATGGGTGTTTTTGTGACATAAGAACATACGAATTAGGAGCAGGAATAGGCCTCTGTTCCAGCAGGCAGTCACACCACTTAGATTAATTAATTCAAATTCGATCGGTGGTCAGGGACAGGAGGGTGTGACTACAAGTGTGGCAGGCATGGGGACCCAGGAGGTAGTGATGGAGGAGCCTCAGCCCTTGCTCTTGTCCAACAGGTTCAAGATTCTTGCTCCCTGTGTGGACGAGAGCAGGGACTGCAGGGAGGATTGTCAAACTGACCACAGCACCATGGTACAGGGGGCCATTCAACTGGGGGAGTAGGGGACTGTATCATTAGCGGGATGGATACTGTTCTCTGTAGCCGAGAGTGTGAGTCCTGAAGGCTGTGTTGCCTGCCCGGTGCCAGGGTTAAGGACATCCGCTCTGAGCTGGAGAGGAACTTGGTGTGGGAGGGGGAAGATCCAGTTGTCGTGGTCCACGTAAGTACCAATGACATAGGGTAGGAGAAACAAAGAGGTTCTGCTGAGGGATTATAAGCAGCTAGGGGCCAAATTAAAAAGCAGAACCACAAAGATAATAATCTCTAGATTACTACCTGAGCCACGAGCAAATTTGCATAGGGTAAATAAGATCAGAGAGTTAAATATGTGGTTCAAAGACTGGTGTGGGAGAAATGGGTTTTGGGGTACGAGGGAGCTGTTCCGTGGGGACGGGCTTCACTTAGACCGTGCTGGGACTAGGGTCCTGGCGAATTGAATAACTAGGTCTGTAGAGAGGGCTTTAAACTAATTAGTGGGGGGAGGGTTCAGGTGAGTGGAAATTTAAAAAGTCAAAGAATAAGGAGAAGGCAATAGAGCAGGGTAGCACTGGGGGAAATGAAAACCGAAGTGTGACAGGCAGGGACAGAGCGGATAAACATAAAAAGTGTTTCAGAAAGTGGGGTCAAAGCAGGGAAAATGGTAAAAAGACAAAATTAAAAGCTCTTTATCTGAATGCACGCAGCACTCAGACAGATGAGTTGACGGCACAAATAGAAATAAGTGGGACTGATCTATTAACGAGAGGCAGCTCAGTGCCGTGGAGTGCACATCCTGTGCCATGTGAGAGTCTCTGGACGCTTTGTGTAGCCGGGACGACCATGTGTGCAGGAGGTGTCTCCAGCTGCAGCAACTCCAGCTCCGGGTTTCAGAGCTTGAGTGGCGGCTGGAGTCACTGCGGTGCATTGCCAGGTTGCGAATTTCGTGGATAGCTCGTTTCTAGAGGTGGTCACCCCACAGTTAAGGAGTGTGCAGGTAGAGAGGGAATGGGTGACCACCAGACAGAAGAGGAGGACTGGCAGGTAGGGCAGGAGTCCCCTGAGGCCATCTCGCTCTCCAACCAGTATTCTGTTCTGAGTACTGGTGAGACCGATGGTGCCTCTGGGGAGTGCAGCCAGAGCCAAGTCTACGGCACCACGGGTGGCTCAGCTGCACAGCGGTGGGGGTGGGAGAAGAATGGAAGAGCTATAGTGGTAGGGGATTCGATAGTCAGGGGAGCAGACAGGCGTTTCTGCAGCCGCAGACGTGTCTCCAGGATGGTAAGTTGCCTCCCTGGTGCCAGGGTCAAGGAGGTCACTGAGCAGCTGCAGAGCATTCTGGGGGGAGAGGGGGAACAGCCAGAGGTCGTGGTCCATATCGGTACTAATGTCATGGGTAGAACGAGGGATGAGGTCCTGCAGGCAGAGTTTAGGGAGCTAGGAGAGAGATTAAAAAGCAGCACCTCAAAGGTATTAATGTCCGGGTTACTGCCGGTGCCCTGTGCTAGTGAGTACAGAAATAGGAGGGTAGAGAAGATAAATGCATGGCTGGAGAGATGGTGCAGGTGGGAGGGCTTTAGATTCCTGAGGCATTGGGACCGTTTCTGGGGGAGGTGGCACCTGTACAAACCGGACGGGTTGCACCTGAACAGAGCCGGGACCATAATGCTCGCGGGAGGGTTCGCTAGTGCTGTTGGGGAGGGTTTAAACTAGCTTGGCAGGGGATGGGAATCGGAGAATAGATTCAGTGGGGAGAGAAGCAAAGCTGGAATTGGGCAGCAGAAAAGTAGAAAGTGAACTTGCAAGACTGAGGAAACAAGGGCTGGAAAATAGACAGCAAGGGAGTTTGGCACCATGAAATGGTATATACTTCAATGCAGGGGGTCTAGGGAATAAGGCAGATGAGCTGAGAGCACAGATAGACACGTGGCAGTACGATATAGCCATTACTAAGACATGGCTGAAAGAAGGGCAGATATGACAGTTCAATGTTCCACGTTACAGGGTTTTCAGACAGGATAGAGAGAGGGGTAAAAAAGGAGAGTGTGGGGGTGACAGTATTAATTAAAGAAACAATTACAACTGTGAGAAGGGATGATATGTTAGAGGGGTCATCAAACAAGGTCATATGGGTTGAATTGAAGAACACAAAAGGGGCGATCACACCAGTGGATGTGTACTATAGATCCCCAAACAGTCGGAGGGAGATAGAAGCACAGATATGTGGGCAAATTGCTGCAAAGTGCAAAAACTAGAGCTGTAATAGTGGGGGATTTCAACGACCCTAATATTAACTGGGGAAAGGTAGTGTGAATGGTACCGAGGGGGTGCAATTCCTAAAATGCATTCAGGAGAACTTCTTTAGTCAGAATGTAACAAGCCCAACAAGGGAGGGGGTGGTTCTGGACTTGGTTTTGGGGAATGAAGAGGGGCAGATGGAAGGGGTATCAGTGGGAGAGCATTTTGGTGCTAGTGATCATTATTCAGTCAGATTTAAGGTAGTTATGGAAAAGGACAAAGGTGGACCAGGAATAAAAGCTCTCAATTGGGGAAGAGCCAATTTTGAGAGGTGATTTGGCCGAGGTGGACTGGAAGTGGGTACTTGATGGGAAATGAGAGTCAGAGCAGTGGGAGGTATTCCAGGAGGAGATCCTGAGGGTACAGAGCAAGTATGTTCCCTAAAGAAAAAGGCTGGGGCTAATAAATCTAGAGCCCCTGGATATCAAGGGACATACAGGGGAAGATAAAGAGAAAAAGGGAAGCTTATGACAGATTTCGAGAATGCAATACTGCAGAGACTCGAGAGGAGTGTAAGAAGGTGCAATTAAAACAGATATCAGAAAAGCAAAAAGAGAGAGTGAAAGAATGTTGGCAAGTAAAATCAGGGAAAACCCAAAGATGTTTTATAAATACATTAAGAGGATAACTAGAGAAAGAGTGGGGCCTATTAGAGACCAAAGGAAATCTGTGTGCGGAGGCAGAAGATGTGGGTATGATTCTTAATGAATACTTTGCATCTGTTTTGACAAAAAGAGAGGGGTGATGCAGACTTTGCAATGAGGGAGGAGGAGTGTGAAATATTAGATGAGATAAACATAGTGAGAGAGGAAGTATTAAGGGGCTTAGCAGCTTTGAAAGTGGATAAATCCCCAGGCCTGGATGAAATGTACCCCAGGCTGTTAAGAGAAGCAAAACAGGAAATAGCAGAGGCTCTGACCATCATTTTCCAATCCTCTCTGGCTACAGATGCGGTGTCAGAGGACTGGAGGACGGCTAATGTTGTACCTTTGTTTAAAAAGAGAGAAAGGGATAGACCGAGTAATTACAGACCAGTCAGCCTAACCTCGCTGGTGGGAAAATTATTGGGAAAAATCCTGCGGGACAGGATAAATCTTCATTTAGAAAGACACATGTTAATCAGGGACAAGTCAGCACAGATTTGTTAAGGGAAGGTCGTGTCTGACTAACTTGATTGAATCTTTTGAGGAGGTAACCAGGAGGGTCGATGAGGGCAGTGCGTACGATGTAGTGTATATGGATTTTAACAAGGCTTTTGATAAGGCCCCACATGGCAGACTGGTCACAAAAGTAAAAGCCCATGGGATCCAGAGCAAAGTGGCAAGTTGGATCCAGAATTGGCTCAGAGGCAGGAAGCAAAGGGTAATGGTTGATGGGTGTTTGTGTGACTGGAAGGATGTTTCCAGTTGGGGTTCCGCAGGGCTCAGTGCTGGGTCCTTTGCTTTTTGTGGTATATATCAATGACTTGGACTTGAATGTAGGGGGTATGATTAAGAAGTTTGCAGATGATACTAAAACCGGCTGTGTGGTTGATAATGAAGAAAGCTGCAGACTGCAGGAAGATATCAATGATCTGATCAGGTGGGCAGAACAGTGGCAAATGGAATTCAATCTGGATAAGTGTGAGGTAATGCATTGGTCTAACAAGGCAAGGGAATACACATTAAATGGGAGGACACTGAGAAGTGTAGAGGAACAGAGGGACCTTGGAGTGCAGGTCCACAAATCCCTGAAGGTAGCAGACCAGGTGGGTAAGGTGGTTAAGAAGGCATACGGGATACTTACCTTTATTAGCCGAGGCATGGAATACAAGAACAAGGAGGTTATGCTTGAACTGTATAAAACACTGGTTAGACCACAGCTGGAGTACTGCGTGCAGTTCTGGTCACCACATTACAGGAAAGATGTGATTGCACTGGAAAGGGTGCAGAGGAGATTTACGAGGATGTTGCCTGGACTGGAGAATTTTGGCTATGAGGAAAGATTGGAGATGCTGGGTCTGTTTTCTTTGGAACAGAGGAGGCTGAGGGGAGACCTGATTGAGGTGTATAAAATTATGAGGGGCCTGGATAGAGTGGATAGGAAGGACCTGTTTCCCTTAGCAGAGGGGTCAACAACCAGGGGACAGAGATTTAAAGTAATTGGGGGGAGGTTTAGAGGGGATTTGAGGGGAAATTTCTTCACCCAGAGGGTGGTGGGGGTCTGGAACTCACTGCCTGAAAAGGTGGTAGAGGCAGAAACCCTCACCACATTTAAACAGTACTTGGATGTACCCCTGAAGTGTCGTAACCTGCAGGGCTATGGACCGAGAGCGGGAAAGTGGGATTAGGCTGGATAGCTCTTGGTCAGCCGGTACGGACACGATGGGCCGAATGGCTTCCTTCCATGCTGTAAATTTCTGTGATTCTATGAATCACTCCCAGGGCAGGTACTGCACGGGTTGGATACAATCATTTTCGAGCTATGGTAAATATGGAAAGGTGTTTGACTCCCCAGCTCCAACAAGCCTCCCTCAGTCAATAACTCGAAGTGACAGATCCATCTGATACTGACCCACTTCTGTTTTCACACTTACTGTTTTGGGCTGTGTCGAAGTAAGGACATGTGTCGATGTTGGTCTCGTGTCCCCTGCTCTTTGTCCTGATACTGATGGTGTAGTTTTGCATTGTAATCCCACTTTCCTCGTGGAGTTTACACGTGTATTCTGTGAGATCCCCAGCTCCATCAGAACAGGAGGTCACAGCCAGATTGCAGGAGATCTCCTCGTCCGGCCTGGAACAGGAAACGGGAAACGGGAAACGGGAAACGGGAAGAAATGTCAGATTATTGAGATTGTAGTGCAGGCATTCCTCAATGGGCGTGACACTGAGCCCGACAGGTCAGGAACCATCCCCAGGCGATTGGGTTCTCCAGCAAGAGGAGGGAATGGTGCTGGAACTAGTTTACCCCGAGGGGGAAATCATTTCCCCAGGGTTTCTGTTCCTCATCGCTCGCCGAGATCCCCTGTGAAGGTGTGTCGACCTCGAGTGAGGGTAGCACCAGCTGGCTCTGACCCACCCCCCACAGCCCTCTCTGTCCACCCCCACCCCCTCACCCCAACCCCACCCCCTCACCCCACCCCCACCCCACCCCAACCCCCCAACCCCAACCCAACCCCACACCCTCACCCCCACCCCAACCCCTCACCCCACCCTCACCCCAACCCCACACCCTCACCCCCACCTCACCCCCACCCCAACCCCTCACCCCATCCTCACCCCAACCCCACATCCTCACCCCACCCTCACCCCACCCCCACCCCACCCCCAACCCCCAACCCCACCCCCACAACCCTTCACCCCATCCTCATCCCCCCACCTCACCCCCACAACCCCACCCCCACACCCCCTCACCCCCATCCCCAACCCCACACCCCAACCCCACACCCCCACCCCACCCTCACCCCACCCCCACCCCACCCCAACCCCCCAACCCCAACCCAACCCCACCCCCTCACCCCACCCCCACCCCACCCCAACCCCCCAACCCCAACCCAACCCCACACCCTCACCCCCACCTCACCCCCACCCCAACCCCTCACCCCACCCTCACCCCAACCCCACATCCTCACCCCACCCTCACCCCACCCCCACGCACCCCCACCCCAACCCCACACCCTCACCCCACCCCCACCCCCCAACCCCACCCCCTCACCCCACCCCCATCCCCAACCCCACACTCTCACCCTCACCCCCAACCCCACACCCTCACCCTCACCCCCAACCCCGTCACCCCCACCCCCAACCCCAAACCCCCAGCGCTCCCTCAGTACTGCCCCTCCGACAGTGCAGCGCTCCCTCAGTACTGCCCCTCTGACAGTGCGGCGCTCCCTCAGTACTGCCCCTCCGACAGTGCGGCGCTCCCTCAGTACTGCCCCTCCGACAGTGCAGCGCTCCCTCAGTACTGCCCCTCTGACAGTGCGGCGCTCCCTCAGTACTGCCCCTCCGACAGTGCGGCGCTCCCTCAGTACTGCCCCTCCGACAATGCGGCGCTCCCTCAGTACTGCCCCTCTGACAGTGCAGCGCTCCCTCAGTGCTGCCCCTGCGACAGTGCGGCACTCCCTCAGTACTGCCCCTGCGACAGTGCGGCACTCCCTCAGTACTGCCCCTCCGACAGTGCGGCACTCCCTCAGTACTGCCCCTCCGACAGTGCGGCGCTCCCTCAGTACTGCCCCTCCGACAGTGCGGCACTCCCTCAGTACTTCCCCTCCGACAGTGCGGCGCTCCCTCAGTACTGCCCCTCCGACAGTGCGGCGCTCCCTCAGTACTGCCCCTCTGACAGTGCAGCGCTCCCTCAGTACTGCCCCTCGACAGTGCAGCACTCCCTCAGTACTGCCCCTGCGACAGTGCGGCACTCCCTCAGTACTGCCCCTCCGACAGTGCGGCACTCTCTCAGTACTGCCCCTCCGACAGTGCGGCACTCCCTCAGTACTGCCCCTGCGACAGTGCGGCACTCCCTCAGTACTGCCCCTGCGACAGTGCGGCACTCCCTCAGTACTGCCCCTCCGACAGTGCGGCACTCCCTCAGTACTGCCCCTCCGACAGTGCGGCACTCCCTCAGTACTGCCCCTGCGACAGTGCGGCACTCCCTCAGTACTGCCCCTGCGACAGTGCGGCACTCCCTCAGTACTGCCCCTCCGACAGTGCGGCACTCCCTCAGTACTGCCCCTCCGACAGTGCGGCACTCCCTCAGTACTGCCCCTCCGACAGTGCGGCACTCCCTCAGTACTGCCTGAATTATGTGCTCAAGTCCCAGGAGTGTGACTTTAGCCACTACCCTCTGACTCACAGATGAGACTGTGACCTATTGAGCCACGGCTGACACAGTGGAGGGAAGCTGCCGTGAATTCTGCTGGAATAAATTGTCAAAAATTGAAGGCATATTAAGGTAATAAGAGATAATGATGGGATAGTGAGATACAGCAGGCAATTTTAATTTCTATTAAATATTATTATATGAGTAATGAATCTATTCCTGAGTCCTAATACTCAAAAAACCCAAGTGTGGTATAATTAGCTTGAACTAAAACCTCTTTTGAAATGATTGACCTGGGGGTGGGTGGGCTGGGATTCCCCATGGCCACAGAAGTTTAAAAACATGGTGAGTATTTTTGTCTTTTCAGCCCGAAGAAGTCAATGGAATGTTTCGTGATGTCACTTTACTCGTGTGATGTTGCGTTGGCAGATGTGTCTGTTACACTCTAACCTGTGGCTCTGGGAGCGCGCTTCAGAAATCTATTTATACCAAGCACAGAGAGAGGGTTTGTGTTCTGCCTGACTGCACCGAGCTCTCTGCACCAACACTAACTCAGCACAGACTGTACTTCAAACACAGCTTACAATCTCGGGGAAAACCACAGACTGAGCGCAGAGTCCCTCGCAGACAGCCTGACTTCAAACACTGTGTACAGCTCTCTTCACCTGTCTGTTCTCTGTCCAACTCCGTGTCCAGCCATCCACTCATCTGTTGCCTTTCTTAACTTTCTATCCATTCATTCTTGCCTCTCTCTCTTACTCAGCCACTCTCCATATTTGTCTTCACGTCTCCTCTCTATCCACCTCGACATCACATCGGATTACATCAGATATACGGCCCAGAAACAGGCCACTGGCCCAACCAGTCCATGGGATATACGGCCCAGAAACAGGCCATTCAACCCAACCAGTCCATGGGATATACGGCCCAGAAACAGGCCACTGGCCCAACCAGTCCATGGGATATACGGCCCAGAAACAGGCCACTGGCCCAACCAGTCCATGCCAGCGTTTATGCCCCACTCGAGCCTCCTCCCGTCTTTCTTCATCTAAATCTATCAGCATAACCCTCTATTCCCTTCTCCCCCATATACTTCTCTAGCCTCCCGTTAAATGCATCGATACTATTTACCTCAACCCTTCCCTGTGGCAGCGAGTTCCACATTCTCACCGCTCTCTGGGTAAAGAAGTTTCTCCTGAATTCCTATTGGATTTCTGAGTAACGATCTTATATTGATGGCCTCCAGTTATGCTCTTCCCCACAAGTGGAAACTTTCTCTCTGTATCCACTCCATCAAAACCTTTCATCATTTTAAAGACCTCTATTAGGTCACCCCTCAAGAGAAAAGAGACCCAGCCTCTTTATCCTTCCCTGATGTGTGTACCCTCGTATTTCTGGTATCATCCTTGTAAATCTCTTTTGCACCATCACCATTGTCTCGATACCCTTTTTATAATATGGTGAGCAGCATTTCCTATCATCCTGCTTCATAGACTGTAGGTATGTGCGGAGAGTTGGCTAAAGTGGATTGGGAAATTAGATTAAAAGGTATGAAAGTAGATAACAGTGACAAACACGTAAAGAAATATTCCAAAATTCTCAACAAATATACATTCCATTGAGAAACAAGAACTCCCTGTGAAAGTGATCCCTCGTGGCTCAGGAAAGAAGTTAAGGATTGCATTAGGTTGAAAGAGGAAGCTTATAATGTTGCGAAGATTAGGAGTAAGCCTGAGGATTGGGAGAGTTTCAGAAAAGGGAGAAAATAGAATATGAGAGTAAACTATGTTGGAGTCCATTATTAAAGAAGCAGTAGCAGGACATTTGGAAAAGCAAAATTCGGTCAGGCAGAGTCAGCATGGATTTATGAAGGGGAAGTCATGTTTGACAAATTTGCTGCAATTGTTTGAGGATGTAAGGAACAGGGTGGATAAGGGGGAACCAGTGGATGTGGTGTATTTGGAATTCCAGAAGGTGTTTGACAAGGTGCAACACAAAAGGTTATTGCACAAGATAAAAATTCATGGGGTTGGGGGTAATATATTAGCATGGATAGAAGATTGGCTAACTAACAGAAAACAGAGAGTCGGGATAAATGGGTCATTCTCTGGTTGGCAATCAGTAAGCAGTGGGGTGCTGCAGGGATCAGTGCTGGGACCCCAACTATTTACAATCTATATTAATGACTTGGAAGAAGGGACTGAGTGTAACGTAGCCAAGTTTGCTGACGATACAAAGATGGGAGGAAAAGCAATGTGTGAGGAGGACACACAAAACCTGCAAAAGGACATAGACAGGCTAAGTGAGTGGACAAAAAAATTGTCAGATGGAGTATAATGTTGGAAAGTGTGAGGTCATGCACTTTGGCAGAAAAAAATCAAAGAGCAAGTTGTTATTTAAATGGAGAAAGATTGCAAAGTGCTGCAGTACAGCGGGACCTGGGGGTACTTGTGCATGAAACACAAAAGGATAGTATGCAGGTACAGCAAGTGATCAGGAAGGCCAATGGTATCTTGGCCTTTATTGCAAAGGGGATGGAGTATAAAGGTAGGGACGTCTTGCTACAGTTATACAGGGTATTGGTGAGGCCACACCTGGAATACTGCGTGCAGTTTTGGTCTCCGTATTTAAGGAAGGATATACTTGCTTTGGAGGTAGTTCAGAGAAGGTTCACTTGATTGATTCCGGAGATGAGGCGGTTGACTTATGAGGAAAGGTTGAGTAGGTTGGGCCTCTACTCATTGGAATTCAGAAGAATGAGAGGTGATCTTATCGAAATGTATAAGATTATGAGGGGGCTTGACAAGGTGGATGCAGAGAGGATGTTTCCACTGATGGGGGAGACTAGAACTAAGGGGCATGATCTTAGAATAAGGGGCCACCCATTTAAAACTGAGATGAGGAGAAATTTCTTCTCTCAGAGGGTTGTGGATCTGTGGAATTCGCTGCCTCAGAGAGCTGTGGAGGCTGGGTCATTGAATAAACTTGAGAGAAATAGATAAGGGAATAAGGGGTTATGGGGAGTGGGCGGGGAAGTGGAGCTGAGTCCATGATCAGATCAGCCATGGTCGTATTAAATGGCGGAGCAGGCTCGAAGGGCCGTATGACCTACTCCTGCTCCAATTTCTTATGTTCTTATGTCAAATCATAATATGATTACGCACAGTTAACATGGTTTTATGAAAGGTTTGACAAATTTATTCGAGTTTTTTGAGGATGTAACTAGCAATGTAGATAAAGGGGAACCAGTGGGTGTAGTGTATTTGGTTTTCCAAAAGGAATTCAATAAGGTGCCGCATGAAAGGTTGTTACAGAAGATAAGGGCTCAGGGGGTTGGGGGTAATGTACCAGCATGGATTGAGGATTGGTTAATGGACAGAACACAGAGAGTTGGGATAAATGGAGCATTTTCGGGTAGGCGGGCTGTAACTAGTGGGGTGCCGCAGGGATCAGTGCTGGGGCCTCAGCTATTTACAATCTGCATTAATGACTTAGATGAAGGGACCGAATGTAATGTATCCACGTTTGCTGGTGATATGAAGCTAGGTGGGAAAGTAAGCTATGAGGAGGATGCAAAGAGTCTGCAAAGGGATATAGATAGACTGTGAGTGGGCAGACAGGTGGCAGATGGAGTATAATGTGGGGAAATGTGATTCACTTTAGTAGGAAGAATAAAAGAACAAAATATTTTTTAAATGGTGAGAAATTATTAAAGGTGTTCAGCGAGTGATGTCACCGCGAGTGATGTCACTGCGAGTGATGTCACTGCGAGTGATGTCACTGCGAGTGATGTCACAGTGAGTGATGTCACAGTGAGTGATGTCACCGCGAGTGACGTCACCGCGAGTGTTTGATATTTGGTTTTAATTTGCCCCACAATGTCAGAGATGTGAATGTGAGAGTTTGGATAATTGAGTACTTACGATGCTGCAGTAAGATGGTAGGACATCCCGGGCTCGGGTGGCACTGACACCCTCCAAGTGCAGCTGATGTGTTCCAGGTAATCGGTGACACAGGTCAGACTGTCACAACTTGTAGCTGGGGAGAGAGAATTGCTGTTAGTGGGGTCTGAATACACCGACTCATACTGGGGTACTGCTTTCCTCCCTCAACCAAGGCGCACTTCATTCACTGCTGTTTGCGGGAGCTTGCTGTGCGTAAGATGCTTGCTGCATTTGGTGAGATGACAAGAGTCAGTACACAAACAAAGTAACTCATTGTGTGTGAAACACAACAAGCTAAGTGCTTTAATCTTTCATTACAAATGAACTTTTCTCGAACTGTTATAAGCAGCAGCTGAGCCACATTGCCACCCAGACGGTCCTTCACCCTGTCACAGAGAGACGTACCGCTGGGGGCAGGTCATTCCCCGCACACACTCCCCCCACACACTCCCATCCCCCCGCCCCACACACTTCCCCCCCCGCCTCACACTCACCACCCCCCCGCACACACTCCCCACCCGCACACTCTCCCCCGCCCCTCCCACACTCCCCCCCCGCACACTCTCCCCGCCCCTCCCACACTCCCCCCCCGCACACTCTCCCCCGCCCCTCCCACACTCCCCCCCCCGCACACTCTCCCCTGCCCCTCCCACACTCCCCCCACCACCACACACTACCGCCCCCACACACTCCCCCCCCTACACACTGCCCCCCCCGCCCCACACTCCCCCCGCACACTCTCCCCCGCCCCACACACTTCCCCCCCCACCTCACACTCACCACCCCCCCCGCACGCACTCCCCACCCGCACACTCTCCCCCGCCCCTCCCACACTCCCCCCCCCGCACACTCTCCCCCGCCCCTCCCACACTCCCCCCACCACCACACACTACCGCCCCCACACACTCCCCCCCTACACACTGCCCCCCCGCCCCACACTCTCCCCTCACACACATCCCCCGCACACACTCTCCCCTCACACCCCCCCGCACACTCCCACAACCCCTCACACTCCCACACCCCCCCACACTCCCACCACCCCCGCACATACTCCGCCCCCAAACTCCCATCCCCCCCACACTCCCCCCCCCACACTCCCCCCCCCCCACACTCCCCCCCCCATGCTCCTCCTCCCCCATGCTCCTCCTCCCCTCACGCTCCCCCCACCCCCCGCACCACTCCTTCCCCCACTCACTCCTCCCACCGCTCACTTTAATAATGCATTCCAACATTTTCCCAACCAAAGATGTTAGGCTAACTGGTCAATAGTTTCCTGCTTTTTTCTACATCGTACGCACTACCCTCATTGACCCTCTTGGTTACCTCCTCAAAAAATTCAATTAGGTTCGTCAAACACGATCTTCCCTTAACAAATCTGTGCTGACTGTCTCTGATTAATCTTTGCCTTTCCAAATGTAGATTTATCCTGTTTTTCAGGATTTTTGCCAATAATTTTCCCACCACTGAGGTTAGGCTGACAGGCATGTAATTACTCGGCCTATCCCCTTTTCCCCTCTTAAACAAGGGTACTACATTAGCAGTCCTCCAATCCTCCGGCACCATGCCCAGATAAGAACATAAGAACATAAGAATTAGGAACAGGAGTAGGCCATCTAGCCCCTCGAGCCTGCTCCGCCATTCAACAAGATCATGTCTGATCTGGCCGTGGACTCAGCTCCACTTACCCGCCCTCTCCCCGTAACCCTTAATTCCCTTACTGGTTAAAAATCTATCTATCTGTGACTTGAATACATTCAATGAGCTAGCCTCAACTGCTTCCTTGGGCAGAGAATTCCACAGATTCACAACCCTCTGGGAGAAGAAATTCCTTCTCAACTCGGTTTTAAATTGGCTCCCCCATATTTTGAGGTTGTGCCCCCTAGTTCTAGTCTCCCCGACCAGTGGAAACAACCTCTCTGCCTCTATCTTGTCTATCCCTTTCATTATTTTAAATGTTTCTATAAGATCACCCCTCATCCTTCTGAACTCCAACGAGTAAAGACCCAGTCTACTCAATCTATCATCATAAGGTAACCCCCTCATCTCCGGAATCAGCCAAGTGAATCGTCTCTGTACCCCCTCCAAGGCTAGTATATCCTTCCTTAAGTAAGGTGACCAAAACTGCACACAGTACTCCAGGTGCGGCCTCACCAATACCCTGTACAGTTGCAGAAGGACCTCCCTGCTTTTGTACTCCATCCCTCTCGCAATGAAGGCCAACATTCCATTCGCCTTCCTGATTACCTGCTGCACCTGCAAACTAAGAATGCCTTTTGGAAATCTAAATACACCACATCCATCGGTACACCTCTATCCACCATGCTCGTTATATCCTCAAAGAATTCCAGTAAATTAGTTAAACATGATTTCCCCTTCATGAATCCATGCTGCGTCTGCTTGATTGCACTATTCCTATCTAGATGTCCCGCTATTTCTTCCTTAATGATAGCTTCAAGCATTTTCCCCAATACTGATGTTAAACTAACCAGCCTATAGTTACCTGCCTTTTGTCTGCCACCTTTTTTAAACAGAGGCGTTACATTAGCTGCTTTCCAATCCGATGGTACCTCCCCAGAGAATTTTGGTAGATTATAACGAATGCATCTGCTATAACTTCCAAAGAGGACTGGAAAATGATGGTCAAGGCCTCTGCTATTTCCTCTTTTACTTCGCTCAACAGCCTGGGATGCATTTCATCCGGACCTGGGGACTTATCTACTTTCAAAGCTGCTAAACCCCTTAATATTTCCCCTCTCACTATATTTATTTCATCCAGAATATCACACTCCTCCTCGATAGCAGTATCTGCATTGCCCCTTTCCTTTGTGAAAACAGATGCAAAATATTCATTAAGAACCCTCCCAACATCTTCCACCTCCTCACACAGATTACCCTCATAGTCTCTAATAGGCCCTCCCCTTTCCTTAGTTACCCTCTTAGTCTTAATATATTTACAGAACATCTTAGGGTTTTGCTTAATTTTACTAGCTAAGAATTTTTCATGCTCTCTCTTAGCATTCCTAATATCCTTTTTAATTTTGCCCCTTAACTTTCTATATTCCTCCAGAAATTGATTCTACAGTATTTAGCCATCGATATATGACATCAGCATCCCTTTTTTTCTTTTTCCTCCCCTGTAAGTCCCTGGACATCCAGGGGGCTCTAGAATTATTATTCCCACCCTTTTTTTTTTAAGGGCACATGTTTGGCCTGAGCCCTCCGGATCTCCTCCTTGAATGCCTCCCACTGTTCCCACACTGATTTACCCACAAGTAGCTGTTTCCAGTCCACTGTGGCCCAATCACTCCTTAACTCAGCAAAATTAGCTTTCCCTGAGCCCAATTCCCCTCGCCCATTCACTCGCTGTCCCACAGGAGGCCGTGCTCAGGGATCAGGAGCGGGACACCTGGCAGATCTCTCCCACGACCCCGGACACTGAGGTGAATGACCCAGCTCCGTCTCAGGCCAGCCATGATCAGAGAAGCCGGCACACTCACCATGGATCATCCCGGAGTGCAGCGTTAAACTGCACACACGCTCAATGCACAGCGTTTGAGAAAAATAAAAGAAAGATTTGCATTTCTGTAGCGTTTTTCACCACCAGATGTCTCAAAGTGCTTTACAGCCAATGAAGTACTTTTGGAGTGTAGTAATGTAGGAAACGCGGCAGCCAATTTGCGCACAGCAAGCTCCCACACACAGCAATGTGATAATGACCAGATAATGTGCTTTAGTGATGTTGATTGAGGGATAAATATTAGACACGATACCGGGGAGAACTCCCCTGCTCTTCAAAATAATGCCCTGGGACCTGAGAGAGCAGATGGGGCCTCATTTTAACGCCTCATCCGAAGACAGTGCTGTACTCCCTCAGTACTGCCCCTCTGACAGTGCGGCACACCCTCAGTTCTGCCCCTCCGACAGTGCGGCATTCCCTCAGTACTGCCCCTCCAACAGTGCGGCACACCCTCAGTACTGCCCCTCCGACAGTGCGGCACTCCCTCAGTACTGCCCCTCCGACAGTGCGGCACTCCCTCAGTACTGCCCCTCCGACAGTGCGGCACACCCTCAGTACTGCCCCTCCGACAGTGCGGCACACCCTCAGTACTGCCCCTCTGACAGTGCGGCACTCCCTCAGTACTGCCCCTCCGACAGTGCGGCACTCCCTCAGTACTGCCCCTCCGACAGTGCGGCACTCCCTCAGTACTGCCCCTCCGACAGTGCGGCACTCCCTCAGTACTGTCCCTCCGACAGTGCGGCACACCCTCAGTACTGCAGTGGAATGTCAGCCTAGATATTTGCGCTCAAGTCTCTGGAGTGGGACTTAAACCCACAACCTTGTGTCTCGGAGGCCTGTAGATTGTGGAATGTTGGAAAGTCAGAGGGAGGGGAGGAGTTGTAGATTTGTGAAGCCCTGGTAAAGAACGGGGTGCTGTGACTGGAATTGAATGACGTGGGCGAGAACAACATCCACTTAACCCACACAATCTAAACACACCTGCTGTCATTCTACAATTCCTGAGAGAGCTAACTGGTGATTGAGAGACTGGGCCGATATTCTCTGGAGTTTAGAAGAATGAGAGGTGATCTCATTGAAACACAAGATTCTGAGGGGGCTTGACAGGGTAGATGCAGGGAGGATGTTTCCCCCCGGGCTGGGGAGTCTAGAACCAGGGGTCACAGTCTCAGGATAAGGGGTCGGCCATTTAGGACTGAGATGAGGAGAAACTTCTTCACTCAGAGGGTGGTGAATCTTTGGAATTCTCTGCCCCAGAGGGAGGCTCAGTGTTTGAGTATATTGAAGGCCACGATCGATAGATTTTTGGATATTAAGGGAATCAAGGGATATGGGGATAGTGCAGGAAAGTGAAGTTGTGGTAGATCAGCCGTGATCTCATTGAACGGCGGAGCAGGCTCGAGGGGCCGAATGGCCGACTCCTGCTCCTATTTCTTATGTTCTTATATGCTCAGTTCTGGGAGGTGTCAGTGGGATGGCCGGATTTGGGGGATTCCTCCTCAGTTAATGTTTGTCATTTTTAAAAATAGCCCCGTTTCTCAGAGGGGAGAGTCCCTCTCTCGCATTTCACCACTTTCCATTTTCAAATGTGGTGTGAAGAAGCCAAAGCGAGGGCGGTGTGAGGAAGGGCTGTGTCCTGGGCCATCCTGAGGTCAGAGTCCGAGCTCTGGGTCAGCAATCCACGGCCCACTCTGACAAACAGTGAGAGTGGATTCAAATAATCCGCAGGGTTTGGGGACTGGCAGCAAAACCTGGAATTGGAAGCTGTTGGTTTGGTGCAGAAACCCAACTGGTTCACCAATATCCCTCAGAGGAGGGAGCTGCTCCCCTTACCCAGGCTGAGTCTACATGTGACTCCAGGCCTACAGTGTGTGGAAGATTCTTAATGCCCTGAGGGCAATGAGGGGTGGGCAATACACCAGGCCCTGCCAGTCTCACCCACATCCTTCAAACAAATTAACAAACAACCAGGAGAAGCTCAAAAAACTCATCCCTTTCTAAGAGACCAAACCCACCCACCCACCTACTCCCCATATCCCTCAATCCCTTCTCTCTCCAGAATTTATCTTGTGACCTAACTTACCCCTTCCTTCCCTTATAAGATGTTCTGCATATTTTATTAAAGAAGCAGTAACAGGGCATTTTGAAAAGCATAATTCAGTCAGGCAGAGTCAGCATGGTTTTATGAAAGGGAAATCATGTTTGACAAATTTGCTGGAATTCTTTGAGGTTGTAATGAACAGGGTGGATAAAGGGGAACCAGTGGATGTGGTGTATTTGGACTTCAAGATGGCATTTGACAAGGTGCCACATAAAATGTTACTGCACAAGATAAAAGTTCACGGGGTTGGGGGTAATGGGCATGGATAGAGGATTGGCTAATTAACAGAAAACAGAGAGTCGGGATAAATGGTTCATTCTCTGGCTGGCAATCAGTAACTAGTGGGGTGCCACAGGGATCAGTGCTGGGACCCCAACTATTTACAATCTATATTAACAACTTGGAAGAAGTGTAACCTAGTCAAGTTTGCTGATGATACAAAGATGGGAGGAAAAGCAATGAGCGAGGAGGACACACAAAATCTGCAAAAGGACACAGACAGGCTAAGTGAGTGGGCAAAAGTTTTGCAGATGGAGTATAATGTTGGAAAGTGTGAGGTCATGCACTTTGGCAGAAAAAATCAAAGAGCAAGTTATTATTTAAATGGAGAAAGATTGCAAAGTGCTGCAGTACAGCGGGGCCTGGGGGTATTTGTGTATGAAACACAAAAAGTTAGTATGCAGATACAGCAAGTGATCAGGAAGGCAAATGGTATCTTGGCCTTTATTGCAAAGGGGATTGAGTATAAAAGCAGGGAAGTCTTGCTACAGTTATACAGGGTAATGTTGAGGCTACACCTGGAATACTGCGTGCAGTTTTGGTTTCCATATTTACAAAAGGATATACTTGCTTTGGAGGCAGTTCAGAGAAGGTTCACTCTGTTGTTCCGGGGATGAGGGGGTTGACTTATGAGGAAAGGTTGAGTAGGTTGGGCCTCTACTCATTGGAGTTCAGAAGAATGAGAGGTGATCTTATCGAAACGTATAAGATTATGAGGGGGCTTGACAAGGTGGATGCAGAGAGGATGTTTACACTGATGGGGGAGACTAGAACTAGAGGGCATGGTCTTAGGATAAGGGGCCGCCCATTTAAAACTGAGATGAGGAGAAATTTCCTTTCTCAGAGGGTTGTAAATCTGTGGAATTCGCTGCCTCAGAGAGCTGTGGAGGCTGGGTCATTGAATAAATTTAAGACAGAAATAGACAGTTTCTTAACCGATAAGAGGAAAGGGGTTATGGGGAGCGGACGGGGAAGTGGAGCTGAGTCCCTGATCGGATCAGTCATGATCATATTATGTTTAACTTTTGTATAAAAACATTCCCGGACTTCCTGCTTACTCTTGACTGCCTCATTTTTTTTGTCCAACAGGATTTGAACCCTTCACCACAGTGACTGAATGACTGTATCTCCTGAAGTGAGTTACAGGCAGAAATCTAATCGAGGGGTTTGGGGGCTCATATATAGAATTATGGATATCTGGGAGTGAGTTACAGAGTTATAGTCTGGAATCTAATTGTGGGGTTCAGGGAGTTTATATATAGAATAATGGGTAATTGGGAATTACATAAACTAATAGTCTCTGTATATATCACACAGATAAGGTGGTTAAGAAGGCATATGGAATACTTGCCTTTATTAGTCGAGGCATGGAAGACAAGAGCAGGGAGGTTATGCTTGAACTGTATGAAACACTGGTTAGGCCACAGCTGGAGTACTGCGTTACAGGAAAGATGTGATTGCACTGGAGAGGGTACAGAGGAGATTTACCAGGATGTTGCCTGGACTGGAGAATTTAGGCTATGAGGAAAGATTGGAGATGCTGGGTCTGTTTTCTTTGGAACAGAGGAGGCTGAGGGGAGACCTGATTGAGGTGTATAAAATTATGAGAGGCCTGGATAGAGTGGATAGGAAGGACCTGTTTCCCTCAGCAGAGGGGTCAACAACCAGGGGGTATAGATTTAAAGTAATTGGGGGGAGGTTTAGAGAGGATTTGAGGGGAAATGTCTTCACCCAGAGGGTGGTGGGGGTCTGGAACTCACGGCCTGAAAGGGTGGTAGAGGCAGAAACCCTCACCACATTTAATAAATACTTGGATGTGCACCTGAAATGCCGTAACCTACAGGGCTACGGACCAAGAGCTGGAAAGTGGGATTAGGCTGGATAGCTCTTGGTCGGCCGGCACAGACACAATGGGCCGAAATGGCTCTTTCCGTGCTGTAAATTTTTATGATTTTATGAGAATAGTAGCCTCTGTGTATACTGTAAACACTAACAGTGCCTGCATCTGTTATTGGCCAAGGAGTTTGAATCAAGTGTAAATGTAATTTGTGTTTCAGCTGAAGCACAAACTCACATCTGGCACAGTTTTGCTTTTGGTAATGGATGTAGTTTGGGTGTACAGAAAATAAGAATGTAAAAAATACGAGCAGGAGTCGGCCATTCGGCCCCTCGAGCCTGCTCCGCCATTCAATGAGATCACGGCTGATCTACCTCAACTTCACTTTCCTGCACTGTCCCCATATCCCTTGATTCTCTTAATATCCAAAAATCTATCGATCTCAGCCTTGAATATACTAACAGACTGAGCCTCCACAGCCCTCTGGGGCAGAGAATTCCAAAGATTCACCACCCTCTGAGGGAAGAAATTTCTCCTTATCTCAGTCCTAAATGGCCGACCCCTTATCCTGAGACTGTGACCCCTGGTTCTAGACTCCCCAGCCCGGGGGAAACATCCTCCCTGCATCTACCCTGTCAAGCCCTGTAAGAATTTTGTATGTTTCAATGAGATCACCTCTCATTCTTCTAAACTCTAGAGAATATCGGCCTAGTCTACTCAATCTCTCCCCATAGGACAATTCCCCCATCCCAGGAATCAGTCTGGTGAACCTTCGCTGCACTCCCTCTGTGGTAAGTATATCCTTCCTTAGGTAAGGAGACCAAAACTGTGCACAATACTCCAGGTGTGGTCTCACCAGGGCCCGATATAATTGCAGTAAGACGTCTTTACTCTTATACTCAAACCCTCCTGTAATAAAGGCCAACATACCATTTGCTTTAATCACTTGCTGTACCTGCATGTTAACTTTCAGTGATTGGTGTACAAGGTCACCCAGGTCCCTCTGAACACCAACATTTCCCAATCCCTCACCATTTAAAAATACTCTGTTTTTCTATTTTACCTACCAAAGTGAATGGTGTGAACATTGCGGCCTCTCCAGGTGCATACAATGATCTGCGTACAATAAGCTGCGTATGATGATCTGCGTACAATAAGCTGCGTATGATGATCTGCGTACGATGTACGATGAGCTGCGTATGATGTACGATGAACTGCGTACGATGAGTGTGTATGCTGAGCTGCGTACGATGAGCTGCGTATGATGTACGATGAGCTGCGTATGATGTACAATGAGCTGCGTACGATGAGCTGCGTATGATGTACGATGAGCTGCGTACGATGAGCTGTGTACGATGAGCTGCGTATGATGTACGATGAGCTGCGTACGATGTACGATGAGCTGCGTATGATGTACGATGAGCTGCGTAGATTGTACGATGAGCTGCGTATGATGTACGATGAGCTGCGTATGATGAGCTGTGTACGATGAGCTGCGTATAATGTACGATGAGCTGCGTACGATGAGCTGCGTATGATGTACGATGAGCTGCGTATGATGTACGATGAGCTGCGTACGATATACGATGAGCTGTGTACGATGAGCTGCATACGCTGAGCTGCGTACGATGAGCTGCGTACGACGAGCTGTGTACGATGAGCTGCGTATTATGTACGATGAGCTGCGTACGGAGCTGTGTACAATGAGCTGCGTATGATGTACGATGAGCTGCGTATGATGTACGATGAGCTGCGTATGATGAGCTGCGTATGATGTACGATAGGCTGCGTATGATGTACGATGAGCTGCGTACGATGTACGATGAGCTGCGTACGATGAGCTGCGTATGATGTACGATGAGCTGCGTACGATGAGATGTGTACGATGAGCTGCGTACGATGAGCTGCGTATGATGTATGATGAGCTGCATACGATGTACGATGAGCTGTGTACGATGAGCTGCGTACGATGTACGATGAGCTGCGTACGATGAGCTGTGTACGATGAGCTGCGTATGATGTACGATGAGCTGCGTACGATGAGCTGCGTATGATGTACGATGAGCTGCGTACAATGAGCTGCGTACGCTGAGCTGCGTACGATGAGCTGCATACGACGAGCTGTGTATGATGAGCTGCGTATTATGTACGATGAGCTGCGTATGATGTACGATGAGCTGCGTACGATGAGCTGTGTACGATGAGCTGCGTAGATGTACGATGAGCTGAGTATGATGAGCTGCATATGATGTACGATGAGCTGCGTACGATGTACGATGAGCTGCATACGATGTACGATGAGCTGCGTACGATGAGCTGTGTACGATGTATGATGAGCTGCGTATGATGAGCTGCGTACGATGTACGATGAGCTGCGTACGATGTATGATGAGCTGTGTATGATGTACGATGAGCTGCGTACAATGTACGATGAGCTGCGTACGATGTACGATGAGCTGCATACGATGAGCTGCGTATGATATACGATGAGCTGCGTACGATGAGCTGCGTATGATGTACGATGAGCTGCGTATGATGTATGATGAGCTATATACGATGAGCTGTGTACGATGAGCTGCATACGATGAGCTGCGTATGATATACGATGAGCTGCGTACGATGAGCTGCGTATGATGTACGATGAGCTGTGTATGATGTACGATGAGCTGTGTACGATGAGCTGCGTATGATGTACGATGAGCTGCGTATGATGTATGATGAGCTATGTACGATGAGCTGCGTACGATGAGCTGCGTATGATGTACGATGAGCTGCGTGCGATGTATGTTGAGCTGTGTACGATGAGTGCATATGATGTATGGTGAGCTGCGTATGATGAGCTGCGTACGATGAGCTGCATATGATGTACGATGAGCTGCGTACGATGTACGATGAGCTGCGTACGATGTACGATGAGCTGCGTATGATGTACGATGAGCTGCGTACGATGTACGATGAGCTGCATATGATGTACGATGAGCTGCGTACGATGTACGATGAGCTGCGTACGATGTACGATGAGCTGCGTATGATGTACGATGAGCTGCGTACGATGTACGATGAGCTGCGTATGATGTACGATGAGCTGTGTATGATGAGCTGCGTATGATGTACGATGAGATGCGTGCGATGTACGTTGAGCTGTGTACGATGAGTGCGTATGATGTACGGTGAGCTGCGTATGATGGGCTGCGTACGATGAGCTGCGTATGATGTACGATGAGCTGCGTACGATGTACGATGAGCTGCGTACGATGTACGATGAGCTGCGTATGATGTACGATGAGCTGCGTACGATGTACGATGAGCTGCATACGATGTACGATGAGCTGCGTACGATGAGCTGCGTACGATGTACGATGAGCTGCGTAAGATGTACGATGAGCTGCGTATGATGTACGATGAGCTGTGTATGAGCTGCGTATGATGTACGATGAGCTGCGTGCGATGTACGTTGAGCTGTGTACGATGAGTGCGTATGATGTACGGTGAGCTGCGTATGATGAGCTGCGTACGATGAGCTGCGTATGATGTACGATGAGCTGCATACGATGTACGATGAGCTGCGTATGATGTACAATGAGCTGCGTACGGTGTACGATGAGCTGCGTATGATGTACGATGAGCTGCATACGATGTACGATGAGCTGCGTACGATGAGCTGCGTACGATGTACGATGAGCTGCGTACGATGTACGATGAGCTGCGTATGATGTACGATGAGCTGCGTACAAAGAGTGCACACACCCGGCGAGGCTTCGCAAATGCCGGTTCTCGACGTGCGATGTGCATGCGCTGAACAGCTGCTTTTGCAATGACAAATCGCCTGCATACCCGGGAGAAAGACATTCACGGGAGAGATCGGGCTATTTGCCCAACTCTTACCCAGCAAATGTCCTTCAAACTTACGCCTGGTAAAAGCAGATGTATAGCCTACTTTTACCAGCGTAAGAGTTTTAAAACATAGAAAAATTAAATGTTATTATTTATTTTTAGATTTAAAAACCCTACCTTTGAAGGTAAGTTTATATTTAACACTAGTAAACACTTTTTAAATTTCAAAAAGTATTTTTCACTAAAACATTTAATTTAATGCAATTTCTATATTAACTTAAAAAAAGTGAGTTTTTTTTAAAGTTGGTGTTTAATTTGATTGTCGGCGTATTCTCATTGATAGTCAGTTGTGGGAGCTCCCATTAATATCACTGAGAATACAACACTGTGATTGGTGGTGCAGGCTCACGTGGTCCCAGGATATGACTATTCTCCTGGAAGACATGTTCCCGTACGCTGGACTGCGAAGCTAGACCTCCGAGCACAATCCTACATTCCTCTGGGACAACCAGGTATTGTCGTTAAAAACATTTTGGTCAGAGGCGTCCGCCCACAGGAAGCCTCCGACCGCAATTTTCGGGCCATTAACTTCACATTTCTCCACATTATATTCCATTTGCCATGTTCTTGCTCACTCACTCAGCCGGTCTATATCCCCTTGAAGTCTCTTTGCATCCTCCTCACAACTTACATTCCCACCGAGCTTTGTATCATCAGCAAACTTGGATATATTACATTTGGTCCTCATCCAAATCATTGATACAGATTGTGAATAACTGGGCCCCAAGCACTGATCCTTGTGGTACCCCACTAGTTACAGCCCGCCAACCCGAAAATGACCCGTTTATTCCTACTCTCTGTTTCCTGTCCGTTAACCAATCCTCAATCCATGCTGGTATATTACCCCCAATCCCATGAACCCTAATTTTGTTTAATAACCTCTTGTGTGGCACCTTATCAAATGCCTTCTAAAAATCCAAATACACCACATCCACTGGTTCCCCCTTATCTAGTTAGTGCCATATTTGCAACCTTGGTGCCATATTTGACCCTGAAATGAGCTTTTTACCACTTATCTGTGACATAACTTAAAACGCCTATTTCCACCTCCGTAACATCGCCCATCTCCGTACTTGCCTCAGCTCATCCGCTGCTGAAACCCTCATCCGTGTCTCTGTTACCTCTAGACTTGACTATTCCAACTTACTCCTGGCTATCCTCTCACATTCTACCCTACGTAAACTAGAGGTGATCCAAAACTCAGCTGCCCCGTGTCCTAACTCGCTCCAAGTCCCACTCACCCATCACCCCCTGTGCTCGCTGACCTATATTGGCTTCCGGTTAAGGAATGCCTCAATTTCAAAATTCTCATCCTTACTTTCAAATCCCTCCATGGCCCTCGCCCCTCCCTATCTCTGTAATCTCCTCCAGCCCCACAACCCCCTGAGATCTCTGCGCTCCTCTAATTCTGCCCTCCTGAGCATCCCTGATTATAATCGCTCCACCATCGGTGGCCGTGCCTTCAGCTGCCTGGGCCCCAAGCTCTGGAACTCCCTCCCTCAACCTCTTCGCCTCTCTACCTCTCTCTCCTCCTTCAAGACGCTCCTTAAAACATATCTCTTTGACCAAGCTTTCGGTCAGCTGCCCTAATTTCTCCTTATGTGACTCGGTGTTAAATTTTTATCGCATAACCCTCCTGTGAAGCGCCCTGGGACGTTCCACTTTGTTAAAGGTGCTATATAAATACAGGTTGTTGTTGTTGTTGTTGTTACAATCTCAAAAAACTCCAACAGATTTATCAAATATGATTTCCCTTTCATAAATCCGTGTTGACTCTGCCCAATCCTATTATTTTCTAAGTGCCCTGTTACCATGTCCTTAATAATAGATTCTAGCATTTTCCCTACTACTGATGTCAGGCTAACCGGTCTGTAGTTCCCCGTTTTCTCTCTCCCTCCTTTCTTAAATAGCGGGGTTACATTAGCTACTTTCCAATCTGCGGGAACCGTTCTAGAGTCTATGGAATTTTGGGAGATGACAACCAGCACATCCACTATCTCTGTAACCTCTTTCAAAACCCGAGAATGTAGGCCATCAGGTCCAGGGGAATATCAGCTTTCAGTCCCATTCATTTCTCCAGTACTATTTTTTTTACTAATACTAATTTCTTTCAGTTCCTCATTCTCACTAAACCCTTGGTTCTCCACTATTTCTGGGAGGTTTTTTGCATCAGACACAAAGTATTTGTTTAATTGCTCTGCCATTTCCTCATTCCCCATTATAATTTCTCCTGTCTCAGCCTGTAAGTGACCCACATTTACTTTCATTAATCTTTTCTTTTTTACATACCGATAGAAGCTTTTACATTATGTTTTTATGTCTCCTAGTTTATTCTCATATTCTATTTTCCCTTTCTTCATCAATTTCTTCGTCTTCCTTTGCTGAATTCTAAAATCCTCCCCTCTCTCAGGCTTACTGCTCTTTCTGGCAACATTATAAGCCTCTTCCTTTGATCTAATCCTATCTTTAACTTCTCTTGTTAGCCCAGTTGGATCACTGGGTCTTTTGTGCCTTAAAGGAATGTATATTGTTGTAAATGATGTATTAATTCTTTAAATGCTAGCCATTGCTTGTTTACCGACATACCTTTTAATGTAGTTTCCCAATTTACCTTAGCCAACACTCTCCTCATACCTACGTAGTTTGCTTTGTTTAGATTTAAGACCCTGGTTTCTGATTTAATTAAATCACTCTCAAACTCAATATGAAATTCTAGCATATTATGGTCACTCTTCCCGAAAGGCCCCTTTACCACAAGGTTATTAATTAATTAATCTTCCTCGCTGCCATGCCCAACCTCACAGTCAACAAGCTCCCCGCTGGAGTGGAACTAAACTACAGAACCAGTGGGAAGCTGTTTAACCTACGCTGCCTCCAGGCCAGGTCCAAGATTACCCCAACCTCTGTCGTCGAGCTACAGTACGCGGACGACGCCTGCATCTGTGTACATTGAGGCTGAACTCCAGGACATAGTCGACGTATTTACTGAGGCGTATGAAAGCATGGGCCTTACGCTAAACATCCGTAAGACAAAGATCCTCCACCAGCCTGTCCTCGCCGCACAGCACTGCCCCCAGTCATCAAGATCCACGGCACGGCCCTGGACAATGTGGACCAATTCCCATACCTCGGGAGCCTCCTATCAACAAAGGCAGACATTGATGACGAGATTCAACACCACCTCCAGTGCACCAGTGCAGCCTTCGGCCGCCTGAGGAAAAGAGTGTTTGAAGACCAGACCCTCAAGACTGTCACCAAGCTCATGGTCTACAGGGCTGTAGTAATACCCGCCCTCCTGTATGGCTCAGAGACATGGACCATGTACAGTAGACACCTCAAGTCGCTGGAGAATTACCACCAACGATGTCTCCGCAAGATCCTACAAATCCCCTGGGAGGACAGACGCACCAACGTTAGTGTCCTCGACCAGGCCAACATCCCCAGCATCGAAGCACTGACCACACTCGATCAGCTCCGCTGAGCAGGCCACATTGTTCGCAGGCCAGACACGAGACTCCCAAAGCAAGCGCTCGACTTGGAACTCACCCACGGCAAGCGAGCCAAAGGTGAGCAGAGGAAACGTTACAAGGACACCCTCAAAGCCTCCCTGATAAAGTGCAACATCCCCACTGACACCTGGGAGTCCCTGGCCAAAGACCGCCCTAAGTGGAGGAAGTGCATCCGGGAGGGCGCTGAGCACCTCGAGTCTCATCGCCGAGAGCATGCAGAAACCAAGCGCAGGCAGCGGAAGGAGCGTGCGGCAAACCAGTCCCACCCTCCCCTTCCCTCAACCACTGTCTGTCCCACCTGTGACAGAGACTGTAATTCCTGTATTGGACTGTTCAGTCAACTGAGAACTCACTTTTAGAGTGGAAGCAAGTCTTCCTCAATTCCGAAGGACCGCCTATGATGATGATTAATTAACCCTTTCCCATTGCACAATCCTAGCTGTAAAATAGCCTGTTCCCCAGTTGGTTCCTCAACATACTGATCTAGAAAACCATCTTGTATACATTCCATGAATTTGTCCTCCACGCTATTATTGCAAATTGTACGAGTGTCTCGGATAGTTTTTTAATAACACAATGGGGCTGAATATTAATTCTACCCTCCCAGCGGAAACAGGGGGGGAATGATCCAGAAAATCAGGCCGATTTGTTTCCTGCCACCACCATAATGTTTGGGGGCCTGTGATACCCCCGCATGCTTCAGCCAGAAGTCGGTTTATAATTTACTTATCCAGTGGATTGGCGCACAACTTTGAGGTGCCACTGGTAATGTGAACATTACTCGTGGCCCCAGAACAATGTCCCCGCACAGCCCCCAGCAGTGGCAGGCTGGCACAATTTACATCAAATCTGAGGTGGCATTAGTTTGAACTTACTGCATTGTGTCGATCCACACAGGAGCAGCAGGAGGAACATGGGCAGTGGAGACCTCCTGAGGCAGCACATTGTGGGAATGGTCTGTGGAGGAAAAACACGGTGGTTAAAATCACTGGTTTGATGAAGTGCAGATCAGTTACTACACCACACACACCACGTGCATCAGGGGAATGACTGACCCTGTGATAAAGATCACAAACAGAAAACATGTTTTCACAAGCAGCAAGGAAGAGGTTGAATTTGGGAAGAAAGAGTAGAGCAAGAGAAGGGATTGCTGGCAGGCACAGTGGGAGCAAATGGGAGTTAAATTGGAGGAGAGTTACAGAGGATACTAAGCTGGGTGGCGGTGTGAGCTGTGAGGAGGACAGGTTAGGTAAGTGGGCAAACGCATGGCAGATGCAGTATAATGTGGATAAATGTGAGGTTATCCACTTTGGGGGCAAAGGCACGAGGGCAGAATATTATCTGAATGGTGGCAGATTCAGAAAAGAGGAGGTGCAGCGAGACCTGTGTGTCATGATTCATCAATCATTGAAGGTTGGCATGCAGGTACAGCAGGCGGTGAAGAAGGCAAATGGTATGTTTGCCTTCATAGCGAGGGGATTTGAATATAGAAGCAGGGAGGTCTTACTGCAGTTGTACAGGGCCTTGGTGAGGCCTCACCTGGAATATGGTGTTCAGTTTTGGTCTCCTAATCTGAGGAAGGACGTTCTTGCTATTGAGGGAGTGCAGCGAAGGTTCACCAGACTGATTCCCGGGATGGCAGGACTGACATATGAGGAAAGACTGGATCAACTGGGCCTTTATACACTGGAGTTTAGAAGGATGAGAGGGGATCTCATAGAAACATATAAAATTCTGACGGGACTGGACAGGTTAGAATCAGGAAGAATGTTCCTGATGTTGGGGAAGTCCAGAACCAGGGGACATAGTCTTAGGATAAGGGGTAGGCCATTTAGGACCGAGATGAGGAGAAACTTCTTCAATCAGAGAGTTGTTAACCTGTGGAATTCCCTGCCGCAGAGAGTTGTTGATGCCAGTTCATTGGATATATTCAAGTGGGAGTTAGATATGGCCCTTACGGCTAAAGGGATCAAGATGTATGGAGAGAAAGCAGGAAAGGGGTACTGAGGGAATGATCAGCCATGATCTTATTGAATGGTGGTGCAGGCTCGAAGGGCCGAATGGCCTGCTCCTGCACCTATTTTCTATGTTTCTATGTTTCTAGAACAGCGGACGGACTTTACAGAGGGTACAGTGTATATTATAGGGATTAGCAGCTCCTGTGTATATTATAGAGAATAGCAGTCTCTGTGTATTTTATAGAGAATAGCAGCCTCTGTGTATTTTATAGAGAATAGCAGCTCCTGTGTATATTATAGAGAATAGCAGCTCCTGTGTATATTATAGAGAATAGGAGCTCCTGTGTATATTATAGAGAATAGCAGCTCCTGTGTATATTATAGAGAATAGCAGTCTCTGTGTATATTATAGAGAATAGCAGCTCCTGTGTATATTATAGAGAATAGCAGCCCCTGTGTATATTATAGAGAATAGCAGCCCCTGTGTATATTATAGAGAATAGCAGTCCCTGTGTATATTATAGAGAATAGCAGTCCCTGTGTATATTATAGAGACTAGCAGCCCCTGTGTATATTATAGAGAATAGCAGCCCCTGTGTATATTATAGAGAATAGCAGCTCCTGTGTATATTATAGAGAATAGCAGCCCCTGTGTATATTATAGAGAATAGCAGCCTCTGTGTATATTATAGAGAATAGCAGCCTCTGTGTATATTATAGAGAATAGCAACCCCTGTGTATATTATAGAGAATAGCAGCCCCTGTGTATATTATAGAGAATAGCAGCCCCTGTGTATATTATAGAGAATAGCAGTCTCTGTGTATATTATAGAGAATAGCAGCTCCTGTGTATATTATAGAGAATAGCAGCCCCTGTGTATATTATAGAGAATAGCAGCCCCTGTGTATATTATAGAGAATAGCAGTCCCTGTGTATATTATAGAGAATAGCAGTCCCTGTGTATATTATAGAGACTAGCAGCCCCTGTGTATATTATAGAGAATAGCAGCCCCTGTGTATATTATAGAGAATAGCAGCTCCTGTGTATATTATAGAGAATAGCAGCCCCTGTGTATATTATAGAGAATAGCAGCCCCTGTGTATATTATAGAGAATAGCAGCCCCTGTGTATATTATAGAGAATGACAATGGAACAGACTATGTGTGGTTGATGGAGCAGTTATCTGAGAGTGGGACGGGCTGTGTGTGTGGGTGATGGAGCAGGTCACTGTGGTCACTGTGGGTGTTTGGGGCAGGAATGGTCTGCCTTTAATAAGATTGTATTTCACCGACATTGTTCCGTCTTGTAAAACTATACAACACACAGCAAGATATATTATCGGCAGTGAAACAGTCACTATTGCCAGGTTGTGTGTGTCTGAGCACAGCGTTCCTTTCACTGTTGATTACTTTATTTTGATATTAACCTGGAATAGAAATTAGAATGCTTGGAGAAGATTGGCTCTGGGAGTGTGGGCTCTGGGAGTGTGGGCACTCGGAGTGTGGGCACTGGGAGTGTGGGCTCTGGAAGTGTGGGCTCTGGGAGTGTGGGCTCTGGGAGTGTGGGCACTGGGGATATGGGCTCTGGGAGTGTGGGCACTGGGAGTGTGGGCTCTGGGAGTGTGGGCTCTGGGAGTGTGGGCTCTGGGAGTGTGGGCACTGGGAGTGTGGGCTCTGGGAGTGTGGACACTGGGAGTGTGGGCTCTGGGAGTGTGGGCTCTGGGAGTGTGGGCACTGGGAGTGTGGGCTCTGGGAGTGTGGGCTCTGGGAGTGTGGGCACTGGGAGTGTGGGCTCTGGGAGTGTGGGCTCTGGGAGTGTGGGCACTGAGAGTGTGGGCTCTGGGAGTGTGGGCTCTGGGAGTGTGGGCTCTGGGAGTGTGGGCTCTGGGGATATGAGTTCTGGGAGTGTGGGCACTAGGGATATGAGTTCTGGGAGTGTGGGCACTAGGGATATGGGCTCTGGGAGTGTGGGCACTGGGAGTGTGGGCACTGGGAGTGTGGGCTCTGTGAGTGTGGGCTCTGTGAGTGTTGGCTCTGGGAGTGTGGGCACTGGGAGTGTGGGCTCTGGGAGTGTGGGCTCTGGGAGTGTGGGCACTGTAGTGTGGGCACTGGGAGTGTGGGCTCTGCAACACGCTGTTTAAGGTGCTCAGTCGTATTGTAAACTGCCAAACCTTGCTTTAACTGGTCCCCACCCACCCCCATCCAATCTACACCCTCCCTACACCCTCCGGTACACCCTCCCTACACCCTCCGGTACACCCTCCCTACACCCTCCGGTACACCCTCCCTACACCCTCCGGTACACCCTCCCTACACCCTCCGGTACATCCTCCCTACACCCTCCGGTACACCCTCCATACACCCTCCCCTAAACCCTCCCTACACCCTCCGGTACACCCTCCCTACACCCTCCGGTACACCCTCCCTACACCCTCCGGTACACCCTCCCTACACCCTCCGGTACACCCTCCGGTACACCCTCCCTACACCCTCCAGTACACCCTCCCTACACCCTCCGGTACACCCTCCGGTACACCCTCCCTACACCCTCCGGTACACCCTCCGGTACACCCTCCCCTAAACCCTCCCTACACCCTCCGGTACACCCTCCCTACACCCTCCGGTACACCCTCCGGTACACCCTCCCTACACCCTCCGGTACACCCTCCCTACACCCTCCGGTACACCCTCCCTACACCCTCCCCTACACCCTCCCTACACCCTCCGGTACACCCTCCGGTACACCCTCCCTACACCCTCCGGTACACCCTCCCTACACCCTCCGGTACACCCTCCCTACACCCTCCCCTACACCCTCCCTACACCCTCCGGTACACCCTCCCTACACCCTCCCCTACACCCTCCCTACACCCTCCCCTACACCCTCCCTACACCCTCCGGTACACCCTCCGGTACACCCTCCCTACACCCTCCGGTACACCCTCCCTACACCCTCCCCTACACCCTCCCTACACCCTCCGGTACACCCTCCCTACACCCTCCCCTACACCCTCCCTACACCCTCCCCTACACCCTCCCTACACCCTCCGGTACATCCTCCCTAAACCCTCCCTACACCCTCCGGTACACCCTCCGGTACACCCTCCCTACACCCTCCCCCAAGCTGTGACCAGTCCATGGACTCTGCCATTTCTCCAACAGACAATAACAGGGTGTTGTGAGGAAGTGTTGGGAGGTTCTAGCTACGCACCGTGGGATAGACAAGTCTAACTCTGAGCCGTGGGCCGCCTGGCCCTCATCCCTCGCCCTCTGCCAGGAGCCAGGAGCCGGGCCAGCCCTGTCCTCCCTCCAGTCACAGCCACAGTCAACCGTCTTCTCTCTGGGTCCAGGCAGGAGCTCCGGGACTGTCCCATGGCTGGCTCCCTCCACCAACACCCTCCCAGTGTGTGACTCCTTCCCACCTGTGGCAGCTTGACCTGAGAGCTCCGTGCTCAGCAGCTTTGCTCATCGAGCATTGAGCGATGAACTTTTGTGAAGCCCAGTGCCAGCATTTGCTCAGCCGCCTGGTCAGGGCAGGACTGCCCGCTGGCCGTGGGGAGCGGGGGAGGGGGAGGCGGAGAGGAGGTGATGCTTCATCCATCTCCCAAACCGCAGGGTCCTCATCCCTCCCCTCCCCACAGTCCCCTCCCAAACCAAGCCCCTCCCCTCCTCACATCTCCCAAACCACAGGGTCCCCTCCCCAACCAGGCCCCTCCCCTCCCCTCCCCTCCCCACAGCCCCCAAACCACAGGGTCCTCTCCCCTCCCCAGCCTCCAACACATGGACTTACCAAGTGCAGATTGTGCCTTCAGGTCCAGCAGGGTCCTGGGCTGCTCAGTACGGTGCTGGGTGATGGAGTGGCCAGCGACATGTGTGAGGAGCGGTGGTGGGGTGCTGCTGTGGGCTGCTCATCCTCTCGGTGCCGGGGAGCGCTGTGTCCGGACTGCTCACTGCACGGAACATTCAGCGCTCCTACACAGCATTGACGTCACCTCTGTCACAGATTGATAAAGGTCAGGATGTGGTTTAGGGTTAAAAAATATACAAGCAGGGCAAGGTTCTGCACCATCACCAGTCTCCGAGGGGCTGGGCTGGGGGAGGGGGAGGGGCTGGGGGAGGGGGAGGGGAGGGGACTGGGGGAGGGGGAGGGGCTTGGGGAGGGGTGTGGCTGGGGGAGGGAGAGGGGTGCTGCGGAGTGGGGTGGGGGGGGAGAGGGAGGGCTGGGGAGGGGAGGGGAGGGACTGCGGGAGGGTAGGGGAGGGGCTGGGGGTGGGGAGGGAGGCTGGGGAGAGGGTGGGGGGAGGGGAGGGGGGACTGGGTGACGGGGAGGGGCTGGGGGAGGGGAGGGGGAGGGGGTGAGGGAGAGGCTGGGGGAGGGGGAGGGGCTGCGGGGTGGGGTGGGGGCTCTGATTGTTGAGTCTCTGGGATCTTATTTGAAGGATGCAATGTTTAATGAAACATTATTTTATTAAATTTGTCATTTATAGGCTTCTAGTGTCAGTTTTATTGAAATAATCCATCTTTATATCTCTATACACAGGATGTACCCGGGAGTCGGGAGATAGGGCAGTACTGAGGGAGTGCTGCACTGTCGGAGGGGCAGTACTGAGGGAGTGCTGCACTGTCAGAGGGGCAGTACTGAGGGAGTGCCGCACTGTCGGAGGGGCAGTACTGAGGGAGCGCCGCACTGTCGGAGGGGCAGTACTGAGGGAAAGCTGCACTGTCGGAGGGGCAGTACTGAGGGAGTGCTGCACTGTCGGAGGGGCAGTACTGAGGGAGTGTTGCACTGTCGGAGGGGCAGTACTGAGGGAGTGCCGCACTGTCGGAGGGGCAGTACTGAGGGAGTGCCGCACTGTCGGAGGGGCAGTACTGAGGGAGCGCCGCACTGTCGGA
>NC_091991.1:184417905-184467905 GCF_044704955.1 Pristiophorus japonicus | reverse complement strand
GGCTGGCACTGGGGTCCAAAGCCTCCCTCACCCAGGGCCTCCATCCACTGGGCATTCTCTCTCGTGTGTGTCCAGGCAGCGATGGTCGACTGTGAAGGACATCACAGCGGGTGCCCTTGTCTTCTCCGCTGATATTCTCACATTGGCAGTTTCCAGTCCTCCAGACGTGGTGTTTGGTGATGGAGGCAAAGCCTGGCAGATGGTCCCCCGCTCTCTAGCTCTAGCTCTGGACAATGTGCACCACTCCTGCCATTTCCCTGGGAGAGGTCAGTTGGCTCAGGCACACGGGCGCAGGTCAGGGAATGACCATCTGGAACAAGCCCTTACCCTCACCTTCCACAGCACCAGTATTGCCGAGCTCCCCATCATCAACATCATCGTCATCATAGGCAGTCCCTCGGAATCGAGGAAGACTTGCTTCCACTCTAAAAGTGAGTTCTCAGGTGACTGAACAGTCCAATACGGAATTACAGTCTCTGTCACAGGTGGGACAGACAGTGGTTGAGGGAAGGGGAGGGTGGGACTGGTTTGCCGCACGCTCCTTCCGCTGCCTGCGCTTGGTTTCTGCATGCTCTCGGCGACGAGACTCGAGGTGCTCAGCGCCCTCCCGGATGCACTTCCTCCACTTAGGGCGGTCTTTGACCAGGGACTCCCAGGTGTCGGTGGGGATATCGCATTTTATCAGGGAGGCTTTGAGGGTGTCCCTGTAACGTTGCCTCTGCCCACCTGGGGCTCGCTTGCCGTGTAGGAGTTCCGAGTAGAGCGCTTGCTTTGGGAGTCCTGTGTCAGGCATGCGAACAATGTGGCCTGCCCAGCGGAGCTGGTCGAGTGTGGTCAGTGCTTCGATGCCGGGGATGTTGGCCTGGTCGAGGACGCTGATGTTGGTACATCTGTCCTCCCAGGGGATTTGCAGGATCTTGCGGAGACATTGCTGGTGATACTTCTCCAGCGATTGAGGTGTCTACTGTACATGGTCCATGGGCTAGACTTTCCGTACGTTTTGCATTGCTACCGCCCACTTAACGTCTATTTTAACGCTGAGATGTGGTATAACGCCCAGATATCGCCCATTTAGCCAAAAAATGGAAACTTGTGCCCATTTATCGCTCACTTATCGCCCAGCATTACTTTCGGCATATAGTTAACGCCGAGAATTAATAATACCGCCCGTCCATTTTTTTTTGTCGTAAACATCAGAAAAATGGAAATTAACAGCCATAATATCGCCGAGCATTACTTTCGGCATCTAGCCGAAAATATCTCTCATCGAAACAAATGCTGAGAAAAAGCTGCTCTCAGCGGATCTAAGCCCAACGTATGGACACCATTTTGTAAATCGGAGGAGTTTTCTTACAAAAGGCTGCTTCAAGTTCTGGGGAGATTTGATGTAATCTGCAGTTATTTGAAGGTAATTTGAACATCTGAACAAACATCTTACACTGTGGACAAATTGAATTTATTTCATTTGTTTCAGTAGGAAAATGTATTGTTTGTGAACAATGGGCCTAGTACGGAGAGTTATTGTAATGGGGCCTGTCATTTCTCAGCCTGTCCCGATGACTGCCCACATGCTGCAGGCTAGGGACGACTGAAGGTTTATTGAAGAGCACTTTGTGCCCAAAGAGGTGGCAGACTGAGGAGGAGGACGAGAACCTACACCCCATTCACTTACCGGGACGCGCGCTCTTCTCTGAGACAATGTGCAACAAAGTTATGTTAAATAAAAGAAATTTCATGATAATATCTGTATTGATTCATACTTATAACTCTAAAAAACACCCCACCCCACCCCACAACAAATTTGTAACATTTATAACATTTTTAACATTTCCAATAAGACTACTAACAGAAATAACACAAATTCAAAAAAACAAGATACCCCTCCACCCTTCCCCCCAAACCTCCCAACATTTATTCACTAGCAACAAAAGCAACATCACAACTCCAACTCCTGCAGCCACATACCTCACTGTCCTTTTCCCCCCGCATCTTCTCTCCACCCCTTCCCCTTCCCCTTCCCCTCCCGACTCCAAGCCGCCTGGCCACAGTGCTCCTCAGGCACTGCTTCATTGGGCAGGAGACGGCAGATCCGCTGGTTGGCTGGATGCTGGACAGGACGGTCCCGAGGAGGGGCCATCCTCTGAGCCAGAAGCAAGACTTCCTCCTGGCTCGCATGTGTCGTTGGCAATGGGGGTGCGGCACCTTGGGGTTCAGTGCCGCATTCTGGGAACACTGGGAGCCCTCTGGCACCAGTGTTCCTGGCTATCACCTCCAAGACCACCGCCATCCGTGGCCGCCCTCCTGTATGGCTCAGAGACGTGGACCATGTACAGTAGACACCTCAAGTCGCTGGAGAAATATCACCAACGATGTCGCCGCAAGATCCTACAAATCCCCTGGGAGGACAGACACACCAACATTAGCGTCCTCGACCAGGCCAACATCCCCAGCATTGAAGCACTGACCACACTCGATCAGCTCCGCTGGGCGGGCCACATAGTTCACATGCCAGACACGAGTCTCCCAAAGCAAGCGCTCTACTCGGAACTACTCACACCAAACGAGCCAAAGGTGGGCGGAGTAAGCGTTACAGGGGCACCCTCAAAGCCTCCCTGATAAAGTGCAACATCCCCACTGACACCTGGGAGTCCCTGGCCAAAGACCGCCCGAGGTGGAGGAAGTGCATCCGGGAGGGTGCTGAGCGTTGCCGAGAGCATGCAGAAATCAAGCGCAGGCAGCGGAAGGAGCGTGCGGCAAACCAGTCCCACCCTCCCCTTCCCTCAACCACTGTCTGCTCCACCTGTGACAGAGACTGTGGCTCTCATATTGGACTGTTCAATCACCTAAGTACTCATTTTAAGAGTGGAAGCAAGTCTTCCTTGATTCCGACGGACCCTATGATGATGTTCTCTGTCATAGTGGTGGATATTGTGTCCAGCTGTTGTGATATGCCCCCATTGTCTGGAGGATCTGCTGACCTATCCTGGACAAATGAACCATGTCCCCGCTGAGATCTGCCGATCTTGGTGCAGTCCAGCTGCGTCGAACCAACCTCCACTTGGAGTGCCCTGCGGCAAAGTGCCTGGGCCCGCTACCTCCACGGTGGAGGGAGACGTGGCCACAGGAGCACTCGATGTGATCAGTGTGATTGATATGGAGCTTGTTGCTGCAGGCTCCTCCAATTCCTCACTGTCGTCAGTGGAGAGCCCAACCTGCAGCTCCACGGGCGATACTGGTGGCTTCTCACCACCAGACGCACGATCCACCACAGACACCGCCGCCAGATCATTACCTCGCCGCGGGGCTCGTGGCTGAGCTACAAAATATAAATGAGGTAATTAGAGGAGAAGGGGGTGCTCGGGTGACAGGGTGATTCAAACGCTACACACAGCATAGGCACAAGAACAGCACTACCGCGATCAAAATGATCACAGACATCACATTTAATGAACATAACCAAGTTCTGCATTACAATGATTTTCATGAGCCCATCATTAATTATAACACGCTCATCAATCATCTATCATGTATTGTACAGATATGAGTGTACATCATGCAATGGTGTATACTTTACTCACGTGGTATAACACCTGGTTCTGCTGCTGCACGCGTGGCCGACCGGGGGTGGGTCCCCACGGGTGCCAACGCCCGCTGCTCAAGGTCATGGGTGGGCTGTCACCCGTGCGCCGCTGCCCGGCCCGGCCCTATTCTTCAAAGGCTTCTTCTGCAAAAGGTAACAACAGCACGACATTGCATAAGATCATTGCTAGGTACTGTCACAGATACTGATACAACACATAACCGGCAGATATTATAATGATTATTATCATTATTAATAACTTAAACACATACACCGTAAACGTAGGATTTGAGTAAAACATTACCAGTCTAATTGCAATACATCAGATCTGAATTTATTTACTCATTACACTTACAATTCCAATTATATAAATATATAAGTAAATGCAAATAAATGTAATACTTAATCTGCCGGAGCCGACAAGGTTGTTCCAGCGCTTGCGGCACTGGTTGCCCTCACACACCTCAGTGATTTCAGCCCAAATCTTCTGCTACACCTTCGGGGTGGGTTTCCCACGCCCATCCCGGGTCAATTGACCCCAACGTGACTCCGCCTCCTGTAGGAGGGCAGCATTTGCCTCGTCCGAGAGTCTCCTCACTCGTTTTCGTCCTCCCATCTCCAATTCCTCTCCAACCTCACTGCCCTCACCAGCCTCCTCCCCCTCCACATCATACTTTCTCGCCTCCTCCATGCCTTCCATTTTATTATTCTTTTTTCCCGATATTTCTGACTCACCAAACTAAATTGTGCTATATTTTGTTATTACTCCTCACAAAAATCGTTCCAACCTCCCACAACAGCCAAACAAACCACAAAGACCCAGACAACAAACCCACACATGCTTTCTCTCCCTCTCTGCTCTCTCCCTCTCTCTCTCTCCTCTTCTGCGCATGTACTGATGACCCCTGACCTCCTGAAACGTGGGAAAAAACTGTTGCTATGGCGTTGCTATGGACGCCGACATTTTAGGACAGAAGAAAACAAAATTACCACTAACGTCCAATTCACATTGCTCCCGCTAACGCCCATTTTATCAAGCGGAAGCTAGGGGGTTTGAAAATGGGCGATAATCCGGCGATCTCAAAACCCATAATAAACACCGACGTTGAAATAACGCCCATTACTGGGCGGTCTGCACAATAATGAAAAGTCTAGCCCCATGTCTCTGAGCCATACAGGAAGGCGGGTATTACTACAACCCTGTGGACCATAAGCTTGAGGCCAGATTTGAGGGCCTGGTCTTCAAACACTCTCTTCCTCAGGCGACCGAAGGCTGCGCTGGCGGACTGGAGGTGGAGTTGTATCTCGTCGCCAATGTCTGCCCTTGCTGATAGTAGGCTCCCGAGTTGTGGAAAGTGGTCCACATTGTCCAAGGCCGGGGGGCAGTGCTCTGTGGCGGGGTCAGGTTGGTGGAGGACCTTTGTCTTACGGATGTTTCTTTTAAGGCCCATGCTTTTGTACGCCTTAGTTGTTATGTATGTAATAAAGGTTCAAACTGAGTACTGTTTAACTGAACAAGGTACAACCTTGTTCCTGCTTTATTTAGTCCCAAAGTGCCTGACTCACAAAATGGCTGGCCTTTTATACCAGAGCAGCACCATGTGCGTGCTGCTCAGTGACCTCCAACAATGACACCATCTGGTGGCTACAAACAGCAGGTACATACATGACAATACCCCTCTCTGAGATCTTATCACAGACTTTCACAGGTTGAGACAGTCCGGTGCTTTACACTCCCAGGTTGACCATCTCAGTTCGATTCCGGCCTTGGGTGAATGTGCGGGGTCTGTTGTGGCTGGTGGCTGGATGACTGACTTGTTGGGGGTGGCAGTGGCCGTGTCAGGAATTGCAAGTCTATTTTTATTGAATAAGTCCGTGGTGGAAATTCCGGGATCACTGATGACCCTTGAGTCCACTGAAGGCTGCTGGTAGGTTGGTTGGTCGTCGACGGTTTCTTCGTCTGACTGCTCTGGCTCATCTGTGTGCCTCAGCTTTGTCTGATCCATGTGTTTCCTGCAAGTTTACCCATTCCTGAGCTTAATAACAAATACTCTCTTGCCCTCGTTGGCCATGACCGTACCAGCGATCCATTTGGGACCCTGACCATAGTTCAACACATTTACAGGATCATTAACAGAAATCTCGCGTGACACAGTTGCGCGATCGTGGTACCCTTGTTGACTCTGTCTTCTGTATTCAACATGATTACTTAAATCCTGGTGTACAAGAGATAACTTGGTCTTAAGACCTCTTTTCTTCATGAGTTCAGCAGGTGAGACCCCTGTGAGTGTGTGGGGTCTTGTCCTGTAACTCAGCAGTATGCAGGACAAGCGGGTCTGCAGTGACCCTTGGGTTACTCTCCTCATGCTTTGCTTGATCATTTGTACTGCACGTTCTGCTTGCCCATTGGACACAGGCTTGAACGGTGCTGACCTGACATGTTTTATGCCATTAATTTTTACAAACTCTTGAAACTCCTGAAACGACCCATTGTCGCTCACCACTATCTCAGGCAGACCATGTGTCGTGAACATGACACTGAGATTCTCTATGGTTGCCGTGGATGTACTGGATGACATGATTATGCATTCTATCCACTTCGAATAAGCATCCACCACCACTAAAAACATCTTGCCCAGGAAGGGACCTGCAAAATCTACATGGATCCTGGACCAAGGTTTGGATGGCCATGATCACAGACTCAGCGACGATTCCGCTAGTGCTTTGCTGAGCTGCATGTAAGTGTTGCACTGATGTACTCATGCTTCCAGCTCAGAATCAATCCCCGGCCACCATACGTGGGATCTGGCGATGGCCTACATTAACACGATGCCAGGGTGCTCGCTGTGGAGTTCCCTGATGAACGCTTCCCTTCCTTTCTGGGGCATGGCTACCCGGCTGCCCCATAGCAGGCAGTCGGCTTGGATGGAGAGTTCATCCATCCGTCTCTGAAACGGTCTGACCTCCTCGGGGCACGCCCTGTGTGCGGGCGCCCAGTCCCCAGTCAGGACACATTTCTTTACATGGATAGGAGGGGATCCCTGTTGGTCCAGAGTTTGATCTGGTGGGCTGTGATGGGGGAGCCTGCAGTGTCAAAAGCCTCAACGGCCATGACCATCTCGGCGCTCTGCTCCGACGCCCCCTCGGTGGTGGCCAGTGGGAGCCTGCTGAGCGCGTCAGCGTAATTTCCGGTGCCTGGCCGGTGCCGTATGGTGTAGTCATACGCAGCCAGCGTGAGGGCCCATCGCTGTATGCGAGCTGATGCATTAGCGTTGACAGCCTTGCTGTCAGACAACAGGGATGTTAACGGCTTGTGGTCCGTCTCTAGCTCGAACTGTCTACTAAAAAGGTACTGGTGCATCTTTTTCACACGGTACACACACGCGAGTGCTTCCTTCTCGACCAAGCCGTATCCACGCTCTGCCTGGGAGAGCGACCAGGAGGTGTAAGGTGTTGGAGTCGGCCATCATCGTTACCCTGCTGCAACACACACCCAACCCCGTAGGATGACGCATCGAATGTTAAAACCAGTTTTTTACAGGGATCATACAAAGTTAACAGTTTGTTGGAACACAGCAGGTTCCTCGCCTTATTGAAAGCCCGTTCTTGACAATCCCTCCAAAACCATTCACACCCTTTACGCAGGAGCATGTGTAATGGTTCCAACAATGTGCTTACGTTCGCCTGGAAGTTCCCAAAATAGTTCAAAAGTCCCAGGAATGATCGCAACTCCGACGTGTTGCCGGGCCTGGGCCCCCGGTGGATCGCCTCCATTTTGGATTCAGTGGGCCAGATCCCGTCTGTGGAAACCTCCTGCCCAGGAACTCGACCCCTGGGGCCAAAAACACACACTTGGCCTTTTCCAGCCGCAGGCCTACCCGGTCCAATCGGCATAGCACCTCCTCCAGGTTGTGGAGGTGTTCCTCGGTGTCTCGACCCGTTATAAGGATGTTGTCTTGGAACACGATCGTTCCAGGGATGGACTTGAGCAAACTTTCCATGTTTCTCTGAAAGATAGCTGCTGCCGAACGAATGCCAAACGGACACCTGTTGTAGATAAATAATCCCTTGTGTGTCGTGATGATGGTCAGAAGCTTGGATTCTTCAGCCAGTTCCTGAGTCATGTCGGCCGGAGTGAGGTTCAACTTGGTGAACAGCTTTCCACCTGCCAGCGTGGCAAAAAGGTCCTCCGCTCTCGGGAGCGGGTATTGGTCTTACAGCGACACTCGGTTGATGGTGGCTTTGTAGTCTCCACAAATCCTAACCGAGCCATCTGCTTTGAGGGCGGGAACGATGGGACTTGCCCAGTCGCTGAATTCAACGGCTGAAATTACGCCCTTTCTGAGCAGCCTGTCCAGTTCACATTCAATTTTTTCACGCATCATATACGGCACCGCTCTGGCTTTGTGGTGCACTGGTCTGGCGTCTGGAGTGATGTGTATCACTGCTTTAGTGCCCTTGAACGTTCCGACACCAGGTTGAAAGAGTGACTCGAATTTTTGCAGAACCTGTGAGCATGAACTTCGCTCCACGGGTGAAATGGCGTGCACATCCCCCCATTTCCAATTCATCTCAGCTAGCCAACTCCTCCCCAAGAGCGCGGGGTCAATTCACAGAACAATCCAGAGTGGCAGCCGGTTCTGTATCCATTATATGTTACCACCAAGTTTGCACTGGCCAGCACTGGGAATGATCTCTTTGGTGTACGTACGTAGCTGTGTCTCAATGCATTCCAGTTTGGGCCTGCTAGCTCTGTGTGGCCATAGTCTCTCAAATTGTTGGGCGCTCATGAGTGACTGGCTAGCTCTGGTATCCAGCTCCATGTGCACCGGGATGCCATTCAGTAAGACTTTCATCATCATGGGTGGCGTTTTGGTGTATGAGCTGTGGACGTCGGCCACATGAACTCTCTGAACTTCAGCATCCATGGTTGTTCCCCAGGCCTCATCCTGCATTTCAGACACCTCATCTGGTTCGTCTGTCTCGCAGACTAGCCTCGCTACTGCCTTTTTGCACATCCTGGCCAGGTGTCCCTTGACATTACAAATCCTACAGGTGTAAAGTTGGAACCTGCAGATTTTTGCAATGTGTCTGCCCCCACATCTCTAACATGAGCTGAGATTGCTGTTAACAAAAGGGCTATTCCCAGGCATTCCTCTCTGATGGCCCGTTTGGCTGTTTCTAATCACTCTGATGGAGGGTGTTAATTGTCCCATCACGGGATGCATTATTCCTCGTGATGGCATGAATTGCCGATCCCCTTTCCATTGTCCCTGTTGCGGGTCCACCCTGTTGCTGCCTGGACAGTGTCGAATTGCCCTTGCCTGCCTGCCTGGGCGGTGTCGAATTGCCCTTGCCTGCCTGCCTGGGCGGTGTCGAATTGCCCTTGCCTGCCGGTGGGCTTCTGTGTCATTTTTATAACATTGATTCCCTGGTTCAACGCAACGTTAATACCAGGGCTGCGTGCGTAAATTAGTTTGGTCTTCTCTTCCCCTGCCATAAAGGTCTGAGCTATCAACGCCGCCCCTTCTAAAGTCAGGTCCTTGGTCTTTATGAGCTTCCTGAAAATGCCGGCATGATTAATGCCCTTGATGAAAAAGCCCCTTAACATCTCCCCCCTGCAGACATCGGAGAACTTACAGAGACTGGCCAAGCGTCGCAGTTCCGAGATGTTTTGACCCTCCCGGTGCCGGTGAGAGTAGAACCGGTGCCGGGCCATGCGTACGCTGCTTGCCGGCTTGAGATGCTCACTGATCAGCTGGCTGAGCTCTTCGAAGGACTTGTCCGCTGGCTTTTGGGGTGCGAGCAGGTCTTTCATCAGCGCATACGTCTGTGGACCAAGCTGGTCAGTAGTTGCGCCCTCCGCTTGTCAGACGCTGTCTCTTCCAACCAGTCCTTTGTGACAAAGCTCTGCTGGACTCTTTCCACGAAGTCATCCCAGTCCTCACCCACACAGTAACGTTCCTCTGTGCCACCGGTGGCCATCCTCGTGGTTCAGTGATTCCCGTTTCTCGTCGCCAGATGTTGTGTCTCTGCACCTTGTTACAAACTCACACGAGGCATGGATATATCAGACACGGTCACTCTGACCTTCACTTTATTCCCAGGATGAAAGAGTGTTGATTCTGGGTGGGACCTCCCCTTTTATACCTGGAAGCCCAGGTGAGGAGCTCACTCCCGGTGGTCAGGGTGTGCATTACAAGGTTACAGGTACAGTGTGCATGAGTTACATTTACATACTTATAGTCATTGCAAGATGGTGAAATACATGACACCTTCACTCTCAAAAGCATCCATGATTAATATTAAATCTGCTGGTTGTGGCGTTTCCACCTCCGGTGTGGGCAACGGCAACAGGCTCAAACCATCGGCACAACTCTCTGTGCCAGGTCTGTGGTGAATGACATAATCATAGGCAGATAATGTCAGCGCCCACCTTTGGATGCGGGAAGAAGCGTTGGTATTGATACCTTTTATCTCGGAAAACAATGAAATGAGCGGCTTGTGATCAGTCTCTAATTCGAACCTCAGACCGAACAGGTATTGATGCATCTTTTTAACACCGTACACACAGCTAAAGCTTCTTTTTCTACCATACTGTCGGCTCTTTCTGCTTCAGACAAACTTTTGGAAGTACACGCGACAGGTCGAGGTTTCCCTGACTCATTGGCTTGTTGTAACACGCAACCAATTCCATATGACGATGTGTCACAGGCCACAACTAAATGTTTACATGGGTCATAATGTACCAGCAGCTTGTTCGAGCAAAGCAGATTGGTGGCTTTCTCGAAAGCTATGTCCCAGCAGATTGAAAAACTGCCAATGTAATGCCTCTATTCAAAAAAGTAGGCAGACAAAAAGCAGAAAACTATAGACCAGTTAGCCTAACATCTGTGGGTTGGGCGAATGTTTGGTGTGGAGGAGCGGCGAGTGTTTTTGTGGCGGAGGTGTGGCGAGAGATTGTGGCGGAGGTGTGGCGAATGAGGGTACGGGGCCCGGAAGAGCCAAGGGCCCAGGGGCAGCACGGGCCAGCCCACACTGCGATACGTGTGTGCATAGGTCTGTGCAGCAGAGCAGGTCTCCAGTCGTCCTGGTTAATTCTTGCCACTGGACCAAGACCGAGCTCAGTTGAGCCCGTGTGGTGGCTGGTGTGCAACGGTCACCCCACGTTAAAAAAATCCACACACAGGCATCTTCCACCCCCTCAACTGGAGTTCAGGACTGGAACATCGGGTCCTTCATTGAAACATCTGTGAACTCTTGTGGAAGCAAGTCATCCTCGTTTGAGGGACCGTCTATGATGATGATGTTTGCCGTGGACGTACTGGATGACATGATTATGCATTCTATCCACTTCGAATAAGCATCCACCACCACTAAAAACATCTTGCCCAGGAAGGGACCTGCAAAATCTACATGGATCCTGGACCAAGGTTTGAATGGCCATGATCACAGACTCAGCGGTGATTCCGCTGGTGCTTTGCTGAGCTGCATGCAGGTGTTGTACTGATGTACTCATGCTTCCAGCTCAGAATCAATTCCTGGCCACCATACGTGGGACCTGGCGATGGCCTTCATCATCACTATACCAGGATGTGTGCTGTGTAACTCACGCACGAACTTCTCTCTCCCTTTCTTGGGCATTACAACTCGATTGCCCCACAATATGCAATCTGCTTGAATAGACAGTTAGTCCTTGCGACGAATGTATGGTTTGGCCTCCTCGCACATTTGCTTAGGTATGGCAGACCAATCCCCTTTGAGGATACAACCCTTTACCACTGATAATATCGGGTCCTGGCTGGTCCAGGTCTTAACTTGTTGAGTCGTGACAGGGTCATTAACATTAAATCTGCTGGTTGGGGCGTTTCCAGCTCCGGTGTGGGCAACGGCAACCGACTCAAAGCATCGGCACAACTCTCTGTGCCAGGTCTGTGGCGAATGACATAATCATAGGCAGATAATGTCAGCGCCCACCTTTGGATGCGGGATGAAGCGTTGGTATTGATATCTTTGGTCTCGGAAAACAATGAAATGAACGGTTTGTGATCAGTCTCTAATTCGAGCCTCAGACCGAACAGGTATTGATGCATCTTTTTAACACCGTACACACAGCTAAAGCTTCTTTCTCTACCATACTGTTGGCTCTTTCTGCTTTAGACAAACTTTTGGATGCATACGCGACAGGTTGAAGTTTCCCCGACTCATTGGCTTGTTGTAACACGCAACCAATTCCATATGACGATGTGTCACAGGCCACAACTAAATGTTTACATGTGTCATAATGTACCAGCAGCTTGTTCGAGCAAAGCAGATTGGTGGCTTTCTCGAAAGCTCTGTCTTACGATGTGCCCCACATCCAGTTGTTGCCTTTTCTCAATAGCACGTGCTGTGGTTCCAGTAAGGTGCTCAGTTTAGGTGGGAAGTTACCAAAGCAGTTGAGTAGACCCAGGAATGAACACAGTTCCACCATGTTCTGCAGCTTGGGTGCATTCTTGATGGCTTTGCTTTTCAAGTCAGTCGGTCTGATGCCATCAGCGGCGATTTTCCTCCCGAGGAATTCAACCTCCGGTGACATGAAGACACACTTCAAGCGTTTCTGTCTGAGTCCCACTCTGTCCAAACGCAGTAGAACCGCTTCCAGGTTGTTCAGATGTTCCTTGGAGTCACGACCGGTGATCAGGATGTCGTCTTGGAACACGACGGTTCTGGGAACAGACTTCAGTAGACTTTCCATATTCCTCTGGAATATTGCTGCAGCCAAGCGAATTCTAAACGGGCTCCTGTGGTAAATAAACGGTCCTTTGTGCGTGTTAATGCACGTGAGTCTCTTCAGCGTCTCGACCAACTCCTGTGTCATATAGGCCGACGTCAAGTCCAGTTTTGTGAACGACTTCCCTCCGGCTAGCATCACAAACAAGTCATCAGCCTTTGGTAACGGGTACTGATCTTGTTTCGAAACCCTGTTGATCGTAGCCTTGTAGTCTCCACAGATTCTCACTGTGCCATCACTTTTCAGCACAGGAACAATGGGGCTGGCCCATTCATTAAATTAAACCGGTGATATGATCCCTTCACACTGGAGTCTGTCCAGTTCAATTTTGACCTTCTCCCTCATCATATACGGCACTGCCCGAGCTTTCTGATGGACGGGTCTTGCATCTGAGTCCACGTGGATCTGCACCTTGGCTCCCGTGAAGTTGCCGATACCCGGTTCAAACAGCGAGGGGAACTTGCTCAATACTTGGGTACATGTATCTTCCTCCAATGATATCGCCTTTATGTCATTCCAGTCGCATCTGATTTTCTCCAACCAGCTCCTGCCGAGCAGCGTTGGGCCATTGCCTGGAACAATCCACAGCGGTAACTCGTGAACCGTATCGTTATACAACACATTAATTTGTGCATTGCCAAACATCTTTATCAGTTCTTTGGTGTATGTGCGCAGCTTGGCGTTAACAGGGCTCAGCCTGGGCCTCACAGTCTTAGTATCCCACAGCTTATTAAATGTCCTCTCATTCATAATCGATTGACTCGCCCCCGTGTCCAGTTCTATCGATACTGGTATCCCGTTAAACTTCACATTAATCAAAATTGGTTTACTCTTGGTTATGAAAGAGTACTGTCCATACACTTCCTCCTCTGGCATCTCGGATTGCGTATCCAGATCCGCGCTAGTCTGACTCTCATCCTCCACGTGCTGTGTCGCAGCACGCTTGCTCATCTGCGGACACTTGCGCTGGAGATGTCCCACTCTCAGACAGCCTTTGCAACTATATTGCTTAAATCGGCACTGCTGGTGCTGGTGATTTCGCCCACAACACCAACACGGAGAAGTCGGATACATTCCCGCTGGCGGACTTTGGGCAGCCACAGGTTTCGCGAACACAGCCGGATAGGCCCTGCCATGTGCCGCTCTGCCGAACGCCGAATCAATCGCATTTACAGTACTTGCCGAGGTTCGGTTCTTCACCGATATTTGCTTTAGACTCCTGTCCATCATCACACATGATTGAGCGATCTGGATGGCCCTTTTTAACTCCAGCTCCTCCACCACCAGAGGTTTGTGCAGGATCACCTCGTGGTTGATACCGAGAACAAAGAAGTCCCGCAGCATGTCTGCCAACACCGTCCCGAACTTACACAGTCCCGCTAGACGTCTCAGGTCGGCAACGAATTCCACCGCGCTCTGGTCCTCCGATCGAACGTGTGTATAAAACCTGTATCTCGAGATGATGATGCCGTCGTCTGGCTTGAGGTGCTCCCGGACCAATGGACACAACTCCTCGTACGTTTTCTCTGTTGGATCACTAGGCAGGAGTAGATTCTTTATCAGACCGTAGATCTTTGAACCGCACACAGTGAGGAACACGGCCCGGCACCGATCTGCATCGTCGACCCCCTTCATTTTGTTGGCCACAAAGTACTGGTTCAAACAGCTCACAAAGTCTGCCCAATCTTCTCCCTCCACGAATCGCTCTAAAAATCCAATCGTGCTCATTTTGCAAACAAAGGTTCTTGTATTCTCGTCACCAAATGTTATGTATGTAATAAAAGTACAAACTGAGTACTGTTTAACTGAACAAGGTACAACCATGTGCTGCTGCTCAGTGGCCTCCAACAATGACACCATCTGGTGGCTACAAACAGCAGGTACATACATGACATCGGTCAAGGTGTTGACGATGGCTTGGAGTTCAGCCTCTGAATGTGCGCAGATGCAAACATCGTCCGCATACTGTAGTTCAATGACAGAGGTTGGGGCGGTCTTGGACCTGGCCTGGAAGCGACGAACGTTGAACAGGTTCCCACTGGTTCTGTAGTTTAGTTCCACTCCAGCGGAGAGCTTGTTGTGCATGAGGTGGAGCATTGCAGCGAGGAAGATCGAGAAGAGGGTTGGCGTGATGACACAGCCCTGCTTGACCCCAGTCTGGACGTGGATTGGGTCTGTGGTGGATCTGTTGGTCAGGATCACGGCCTGCATGTCATCGTGGAGCAGGCAGAGGATGGTGACAAACTTGGGGGCAGCCGAAACAGAGGAGGACGCTCCATAGTCCCTCGCGGTTGACAGTGTCGAAGGCCATGTATAAGGGCTGGTGCTGCTCCCTGCATTTAATCCTGTAGTTGTGGCGCGGTGAAGATCATTCTGTTGTGTCCCGTAGGGGAACAAAATCCGCACTGTGACTCCGGGAGGAGCTCCTCGGCCACAGGGAGAAGATGGTTGAGGAGGACTCTAGCGATGACTTTCCCAGTGGCTGATAGCAGGGAGATTCCCCTGTAGTTGCCGCAGTCGGACTTGTCCCCTTTTTTAAAGGTGGTCACAATCACTGCATCTCTGAGATCTCCCAGCATGCTCTCCTCCTTCCAGATAAGAGAGATGAGGTCATGCATACGTGACAATAGTGCCGCTCTGTCATACTTTAGCGCCTCAGTGGGGATTCTATCCGCTCCCAATGTCTTGTGGTTCTTAAGCTGACGGATGGCCCTTTCTACCTCGTGCAGGGCTGGGGTTTTGCTGAGGTGGTGGTGGGTCGCATGCTGCGGGATGGAGTCGAGAACACTCGAGTCAAAGGCAGAGTCTCGATTGGGGAAATCTTCGAAGTGCTCCTTCCAGCGGGCCCTGACTGCCTCGGTGTCCTTAATGAGTGTTTCCCTGTTCTTGGCCAGCTGTGGGGTGGGGCCTTGGGTGCTTGGGCCGTGGGTGGTCTTAACTGCGATGAAGAATCCTCGCACATCATGGCTGTCGGCCAGCTGCTGGACCTCCTGTGCTTTCTCCACCCACCATCTAGTCTTTAGGTCGCAGGTTTTTTGTTGGACCTCGGCCTTCAGCCGTCTGTAGAGCTGCTTTGCTGCTCCCAAATTGGGTTGCTGCTTTAAGTTCAGAAATGCCTTGCGCTTGTGGATAATTAGCTCCTGGATCTCCTGGTCATTCTCGTGGTGTTTCTCGTGGTGACCAAGCGTCTCTTCACATGCACTGGTTATGATGGCCTGGAGGGCAGACCAAGCGCTGTGGGTGCTCTGCGTCTCGGGGTCATCGATGGTCGGCAGGCTAGCAGTGAGGTGCTGGCTGTATAGGGCTCTCTTAACTGGGTGACCAGTGATGAAAAGCTGGACTGGACCAGTCATGTCATGACCACGGCTACGAGCAGGTCAGAGACTGGTGTCTCACCTCCTGGCCCCTGAACGCATCTCCACCATCTACAAGACACACGTTAGGAGTATGCTGGAATAGTCTCCATTCACCTGGATGGGTGCAGCTCCAACAACAATTAACAACCAGGCAGAAGAGACCAATTTTGCTCAATTGGTGCCCTGACCACCGGACTCAATCTCCACTCCATCCCACACCGGCGCACCGTGGCTGCAGTGTGTACCATCTACACGATGCACTGCAGCAACTCATGTCAGTAGTGCTTCACCGCCATACTTTAGTGCCTCAGCGGGAATTCCATCTGCTCCCGATGCCTTGTTGTTCTTGAGCTGATGAATGGTCTTTTCTACCTCTGCCATTAGAGTGGTCGTTATCTCACCATTCACACCCTATCTTGACTAATGTTTTTCTAACTCCTGGCATTATCATTTGAATTTGGGCCATTATCCCTTTTAGAACATAAGAATTAGGAGCAGGAGTCGGCCATTCGGCCCCTCGAGCCTGCTCCGCCATTCAATAAGATCATGGCTGATCTGATCATGGACTCAGCTCCACTTCTCCGCCCGTTCCCCGTAACCCTTCACTCCCTTATCGCTCAAAAATCTGTCTATCTCCACCTTAAATATATTCAATGACCCAGCCTCCACAGCTCTCTGGGGCAGAGAATTCCACAGATTTACAACCCTCTGAAAAGAAATTCCTACTCATCTCAGTTTTAAATGGGCGGCCCCTTATTCTGAGACTATGCACTCTAGTTTTAGTTTCCCTATAAGTGGAAATATCCTCTCAGCATCCACCTTGTCTAACCCCCTCATTATCTTATGTTTCAATAAGATCACCTCTCATTCTTCTGAAAGCAAATGTGTATAGGACCAATCTACTCAACCTATCTTCATAAGTCAACACCCTGATCTCCAGAATCAACCTAGTGAACCTTCTCTGAACAGCCTCCAATGCAAGTATATCCTTCCTTAAATACTGAGACCAAAACTGTACGCAGTACTTAAGGTGTGGCCTCACTCTCTCTCATAACTCCTACACAGCAAGCGAGCCCCAGGTGGGCAGAGGAAACATTACAAGGACACCCTCAAAGCCTCCCTGATAAAATGCAACATCCCCACTGACACCTGGGAGTCCCTGGCCAAAGACCGCCCTAAGTGGAGGAAGTGCATCCAGGAGGGCGCTGAGCACCTCGAGTCTCATCACCGAGAGCGTGCAGAAACCAAGCGCAGGCAGCGGAAGGAGCGTGCTGCAAACCAGTCCCACCCTCCCTTTCCCTCAACCACTGTCTGTCCCACCTGTGACAGAGACTGTAATTCCTGTATTGGACTGTTCAGTCACCTGAGAACTCACCTGTAGAGTGGAAGCAAGTCTTCCTCGATTTCGAGGGACGGCCTATGATGATGATGCTGACCCTGTACAGTTGTAGCAGGACTTCTCTGCTTTTATACTCTATCCCCCTTGCAATAAAGGCCAACATTCCATTTGCCTTCCTGATCACTTGCTGTACCTGCATACTAACTTTTTGTGTTTCATGCACAAGGACCCCAGGTCCCTCTGTACTGCAGCACTTTGCAATTTTTCTCCATTTAAATTGTAATTTGATTTTCTGTTTTTTCTGTCAAAGTGGATATCCTCACATTTTCCCACATTATACTCCATCTGCCAAATTTTTGCCCACTCACTTAGCCTGCCTATAACTCTTTGCAGATTTCTTGTGTTCCCATCTATCTTTGTATCATCAGAAAACTTGGCAACATTACACTCGGTTCCTTCATCCAAGTCATTAATATAGATTGTAAATAGTTGAGGACCCAGCACTGATCCCTGCGGCGCCCTACTAGTCATTGTTTGCCAACCGGAAAATGACCCATTTATCCCGACTCTCTGTTTTCTGTTAGTTTGCCAATCCTCTATCCATGTGTTATGTATTGATGCTTGGGGTCACTAGACACCAGGGGGTGCCACTGTCGGAGGTCTCGGGCTGTACACGCATGTGTGCGGGCCCCGGTATATAAGAGCGAGTACCATGTTATGTTTGCACTTTGGGTATGAATAAAGTTGAACCTGAGTGAGTTTACAGTAACAAGTCTTTCGAGTCATTATGTACATTACACTTGGCGACGAGGTAACTGAAGAACCTTCGCATGCACAATGGGCACCATTGGAATTCTGGAGAGATTCGTGGAGGGCGAGGATTGGGAGGATTTTGTCGACTGCCTGGATCGGTATTTCGTGGCCAACAAAATGGAGGAAGCTGGTGATGCAGTTAGATGCAGGGTTGTTCTCCTCACCGTTTGTGGTCCAAACATTTATATCCTCATAAAGAATCTTCTCTCGCCTGCACATCTAACGGACAAAGATTACAGAGGTTTGTGGGTTCTGGTGCGTGAGCATCTCAAGCCAAAAGAGCAGATCATCATCTCACTCTATCGCTTCTACACACATGTTCGTCGGGATTTGTCGCCGATCTAGGACATCTTGCTGAGCCGTGTAAGTTCGGAAACGCGTTGGAAGACATGCTGCGAGATTTCTTCATGATAGGCATCAACCATGATGTGATCCTTCGGAAATTATTGGCTGCAGAGACGCTGGATTTGAACAAGGCCATCACGACTGCCCGGGCAGTCCATGACGACTGATGATAATTTGAGGCAGATATCATCGAAGAGTCGGAGCTCCACGGCAAGTATTGTAAACAAGATTGTGTCATTGTCTGGCAGAGCTGCTTATGGCAGGGCCTACTCGACTGCTTATGTGAAATCTGTAGCTGTTCAAAGTCCGCCAACTGGTATGAATCCGATCTTACCCTGTTGGCATTGTGGGGGCAATCATCGGCCTCATCAGTGTCGGTTTAAACACTACATCTGTAACGGCTGTTCGAAAGTGGGACATCTTCAGCTAATGTGCCCACAACTGAGCAAGCGTGCTGCTGCTCATCACATTGGTGATGATGACCAGTGCTGGTCCGGATTTGCAACCTGAGATATCCGAGGAGAAAGTGCACTGCCTGTATTCGTTCCTGACAAAGAGCCAACCGATAATGGTTAATGTAAATCTGAATGGCGTGCCTGTATCAATGGAGTTGGACACGGGTACGAGACAGTCGATAATGAGCCAAAGGACATTCGACAAACTGTGGGACACTGAGGCTGTGAAGCCTAAGCTGAGTCCAGTCAATGCCAAGTTGCGTACTGACACTAAGGAACTCATACCGGTGATTGCCAGTGCAGTAGTCAAGGTGTCGTATGATGATGTGGTTCATATCTACCATTATAGATTGTTCCAGGAAATGTTCCAACGCTGTTCAGCAGGAATTGGCTTGAGAAAATCAAATGGAACTGGAATGATATGAAAGCGTTGTCCTCGGTGGATGACACTTCGTGTGCTCAAGTGCTGAAGAAGTTTCCTTCTTTGGTTGAAACGGGCATTGGTAATTTTACTGGAGCCAAGGTGCAGATTCACCTGGATTCTGATGCAAGACCTGTCTATCATAAAGCTCGGTCTGTTCTGTACATGATGAGGGAGAAGGTCGAAATTGAGTTTGACAGACTCCAATGTGAAGAGGTCATATCACCGGTTGAATTTAACGAATGGGCTAGTCCCATTGTTCCTGTGTTAAAGAATGATAGGACTATCAGGATCTGTGCAGACTACAAGGTTACGATTAACCGATTTTCGAAACAGGATCAGTATCTGCTACCGAAGGCTGATGACATGTTCGCCATGCTAGCTGGTGGAAAGTCGTTCACTAAACTGGATCTGACATCGGTCAATATGACACAGGAGCTTGTCGACACTTCGAAGAAACTCACCTTCATCAACACCCATAATGGACTGTTTGTCTACAACAGGTGTCCTTTTGGAATTCGTTCAGCTGCTGCCATATTTCAGAGGAACATGGAGAGTTTACTGAAGTCCATTCCGAGAACCGTCATGTTTCAAGATGACATTCTGGTCACAGGTCGCGACACTGCTGAATATCTGAACAATCTTGAAGAAGTCCTACATCGTCTGGACAAAGTGGGATTCAGGCTGAAACATTCGAAATGTGTTTTCATGGCACCTGAAGTGGAATTCCTGGGGAGGAAGATTGCTGCTGAAGGCATCAGGCCTACGGACTCAAAAACCAAGGCTATCAAAAATGCAGCCAGACCTCAGAATGTGACGGAGCTGCGTTCATTCCTTGGGCTACTCAACTACTTCGGTAATGTTTTACCCAGATTGAGCACTTTACTAGAGCCACTGCACATGCTGCTCAGAAAAGGCAACAACTGGGTCTGGGGTGTAGCTCAAGATAGAAACATAGAAAATAGGTGCAGGAGTAGGCCATTCAGCCCTTCGAGCCTGCACCGCCATTCAATAAGATCATGGCTGATCATGCAACTTCAGTACCCCATTCCTGCTTTCTCTCCATACCCCTTGATCCCTTTAGCCATAAGGGTCACATCTAACTCCCTTTTGAATATATCTAACGAACTGGCCTCAACAACTTTCTGTGGTAGAGAATTCCACAGCTTAAGAACATAAGAACATAAGAATTAGGAACAGGAGTAGGCCATCTAGCCCCTCGAGAGTGCTCCGCCATTCAACAAGATCATGGCTGATCTGGCCGTGGACTCAGCTCCACTTACCCGCCCGCTCCCCATAACCCTTAATTCCCTTATTGGTTAAAAATCTTATCTATCTGTGACTTGAATACATTCAATGAGCTAGCCTCAACTGCTTCCTTGGGCAGAGAATTCCACAGATTCACAACCCTCTGGGAGAAGAAATTCCTTCTCAACTCGGTTTTAAATTGGCTCCCCCGTATTTTGAGGCTGTGCCCCTTAGTTCTAGTCTCCCCGACCAGTGGAAACAACCTCTCTGCCTCTATCTTGTCTATCCCTTTCATTATTTTAAATGTTTCTATAAGATCACCCCTCATCCTTCTGAACTCCAACGAGTAAAGACCCAGTCTACTCAATCTATCATCATAAGGTAACCCCCTCATCTCCGGAATCAGCCTAGTGAATCGTCTCTGTACCCCCTCCAAAGCTAGTATATCCTTCCTTAAGTAAGGTGACCAAAACTGCACGCAGTACTCCAGGTGCAGCCTCACCAATACCCTATACAGTTGCAGCAGGACCTCCCTGCTTCATAATTCTCTGAGTGAAGAAGTTTCTCCTCATCTCGGTCCTAAATGGCTTACCCCTTATCCTTAGACTGTGAGCCCTGGTTCTGGATTCCCCCAACATCGGGAACATTCTTCCTGCCTCTAACCTGTCCAATCCGGTCAGAATTTTATATGTTTCTATGAGATCCCCTCTCATTCTTCTAAATTCCAGTGAATATAAGCCTAGTCGATCTAGTCTTTCTTCATATGTCAGTCCTGCCATCCCGGGAATCAGTCTGGTGAACCTTCGCTGCACTCCCTCAATAGCAAGAACATCCTTCCCCAGATTAGGAGACTAAAACTGTGCACAATATTCAAGGTGTGGCCTCACCAAAGCCCTGTACAACTGCAGTAACACCTCCCTGCTACTATTCTCAAATCCTCTCGCTATGAAGGCCAACATGCCATTTGCTTTCTTCACCGCCTGCTGTACCTGCATGTTAACCTTCAATGACTGATGTACCATGACACCCAGGTCTCATGACACCTCCCCTTTTCTTAATCTGTCACTAGTTCAGATAATATTCTATCTTCCTGTTTTTGCCACCAAAATGGATAACCTCACATTTCTCTACATTATACTGCATCTGCCATGCATTTGCTCACTCACCTAACCTGTCCAAGTCACCCTGCAGCCCCTTAGCATCCTCCTCACAGCTCACACCGCCACCCAGCTTAGTGTCATCTGCAAACTTGGAGATATTACATTCAATTCCTTCATCTAAATCATTGATGTATATTGTAAATAGCTGGGGTCCCAGCACTGAGTCCTGCGGCACCCCACTAGTCACTGCCTGCCATTCTGAAAAGGACCCATTTATCCCAACTCTCTGCTTCCTGTCTGCCAACCAGTTCTCTATCCATGTCAGTACATTACCCCAATACCATGTGCTTTAATCTTGCACACTAATCTCTTGTGTGGGACCTTGTCAAAAGCTTTTTGAAAGTCCAAATACACCACATCCACTGGTTCTCCCTTGTCCACGCTACTAGTTACATCCTCAAAAAATTCCAGAAGATTTGTCAAGCATGAATTCCCTTTCATAAATCCATGACTTGGACCGATCCTGTCACTGCTTTCCAAATGCGCTGCTATTACATCTTTAAAAATTGATTCCAACATTTTCCCCACCACCGATGTCAGGCTAACCGGTCTATAATTCCCTGTTTTCTCTCTCCCTCCTTTTTTAAAAAGTGGTGTTACATTAGCTATCCTCCAGTCCATAGGAACTCATCCAGAGTCAATAGAATGTTGGAAAATTACCACCAATACATCCACTATTTCTCGGGCCACTTCCTTAAGTACTCTGTGATGCAGACTATCGGCCTTCAATCCCATCAATTTCCCCAACACAATTTCCCGCTTAATAAGGATTTCCTTCAGTTACTCCTTCTCGCTAGGCCCTCAGTCCCCTAGTATTTTCGGGAGGTTATTCGTGTTTTTCTTAGTGAAGACAGAACCAAAGTATTTGTTCAATTGGCCTGCCATTTTCTTGTTCCCCATTATAAATTCCCTGATTCTGACTGCAAGGGACCTACGTTTGTCTTCACTAATCTTTTACTCTTCACATATCTATAGAAGCTTTTGCAGTCAGTTTTTATGTTCCCTGCAAGCTTACTCTCATACTCTATTTTCCCCCTCCTAATTAAACCCCTAGTCCTCTGCTGGATTCTAAATTTCTCCCAGTCCTCAGGTTTGCTGCTTTTTCTTCCCAATTTATATGCCTCTTCCTTGGATTTAACACTATCCCTAATTTCCCTAGTTTGCCACGGTTGAGCCACCTTCCCCATTTTATTTTTACGCCAGACAGGGATGTACAATTGTTGAAGTTCATCCATGTGATCCTTAAATGTCTGCCATTGCCTATCCACCGTCAACCCTTTAAGAATCATTCGCCAGTCTATCCTAGCCAATTCATGTCTCATACCATCAAAGTTACCTTTCTTTAAGTTCAGGACCCTAGTCTCTGAATTAACTGTCACTCTCCATCTTAATGAAGAATTCGACCATATTATGGTCACTGTTCCCCAAGGGGCCTCGCATGACCAGATTGCTAATTAATCCTCTTTCATTACACAAGACCCAGTCTAGGATGGCCTGCTCTCTAGTTGGCTCCTTGACATATTGGTCTTGGAAACCATCCCTTATACATTCCAGGAAATCCTCTTCCACAGTATTGCTACCAGTTTGGTTAGCCCAATCTATATGTAGATTAAAGTCATCCATGATAACTGCTGTACCTTTATTTCCTGTGTCCCTAATTTCTTGTTTGATGCCATCCCCAACCTCCCTACTACTGTTTGGTGGTCTGTACACAACTCCCACTAACGTTTTCTGTCCTTTGGTGTTTCGCAGATCAAGCTAATGTCCTTCCTTACTATTGCATTAATCTCCTCTTTAACCAGTAATGCTACCCCACCTCCTTTTCCTTCCTGTCTATCCTTCCTGAATATTTAATACCCCTTGTCATGTATTCAACTATCATTGTAACCCATGTGTAAGCTTACCTAAGTTGGACACCTTGAGAACATTGACCACAAGTGGGTAAACTTGTGGGAGACACTCCTAACCTGGACTTTCAGGTATAAAAGGGGAAGCTCCACCCACCTTCATCACTTGAGGTCTTGGTAATAAAGGTAACTGCTCGCAGAGTAAGGACATATCATTGGCGACGAGAAACTGGGATTTAAACCACGTGAGCATGGCCACTAGCAGCACAGACGAGAGGTACTGTGTTGGTGATGATTGGGACGACTTTATTGAGAGACTACAGCAAAGTTATGTCACTAATGGTTGGGACAGGATTCGGCCGACAAACGCAGGGCTCATCTCCTGACGGTTTGTGGATCCAGAACGTACTCCCTGATGAAGGACCTTCTCGCGCCAGAGAAGCCGGCGGACAAGACGTTCGAAGAGCTCAGTAAGTTGATCGGGGAACACCTTAAACCGGCGAGCAGCATGCACATGGCGAGACACCGGTTTACACACACCGGCGGTGAGAAGGGCAAAGCGTTCCAGACTTCATGGCAGACCTCGGGCGACTGGCGAGCCGATGTAAGTTCCCAGATGCATGCAGAGCGGAGATGCTGCGAGACTTTTTTATTGAGGGCATCAGGCACGCTAGGGTTTTCAGGAAACTGATTGAGACCAAAGACTTGACCTTGGAAGCGGCGGCTCTGATAGCCCAGACATTTATCTCAGGTGAGGAAGAGACCAGACTGATGTATGACAAAAATCTTGGCTCAAATGCGGCAAACGACCAGGGAGTCAACATTATTAATGCGGCACACAGTTCTCTAGGCAGACAAGGGCAATCGGACATGCCCCAGCATGTAGTCGAACCCAAAGGGGGAATTCAACAGAGACAATGGCTAGCTGAATGGCGATTCATGCCACCGCAAGGGACAATGCGGCCAGTAATAGGGCCATCAACACCTGTTAATGGTGCGCTTAAGGACAGTTACAGAGACAGTCAAAGACGATCGACTGGTAATGGACCTTTTGTTTCCAACAATGAGGCCTCCAGCTTATGTTAGAGATGTGGAGGCAAACACCCAGCCAGAGCTTGCAGGTATCAGCAATATACCTGCAGAAACTGCAATGTCAGCGGTCACTTGGTGCGTGTGTGCAGGAAGCCTGCAGCCAGGTTGATGTACGAGGAGGACGGGCCCGATGTAAGCCCTACGAGGCCAAATGAATACTGGGGAAAATCGCTGGAAGCTGAAGTTCAGCGAGTTCATGTGGAGCACATATACAGTTCATATACCAGGACACCACCGATAATGATGAAAGTGCTCCTCAATGGCATCCCAGTATTAATGGAGCTAGACACGGGTGCCAGCCAGTCCCTGATGGGTAACAAACAGTTCAAAAGGTTGTGGGTGTCCAAGGCCAGGAGGCCAAAATTATTGCCGATTGACGCACAGCTACTGTTATATACAAAGGAGATCATTCCGGTGCTAGGCAGCGCCACGGTAGTCGTGATCCACAAAGATTCAGAGAACAGGTTGCCACTCTGGATTGTCCCGGGGGATGGTTCCGCACTACTGGGGAGGAGTTGGCTTGCTGTCATGAACTGGAAATGGGGCGATGTCAATGCAATTTCCTCTGTGGAGCGAGTATCATGCTCACAGGTCCTGGACAAATTTGACTCATTATTTTAACCCGGCATTGGCACTTTCATGGGGGCCAAGATAGTGATTCACATAAACCCGGACACCAGGCCAGTACACCACAAGGCCAGAATGGTGCCGTACGTGATGCGGGAAAAGATAGAAGGCGAATTGGACCGCCTGCTGAGCGAAGGCATCATCTCGCCAGTCGATCGTGCCGGTGCTCAAGGCGGATGGGTCGGTCAGGATATGTGGCGATTACAAGGCCACCATCAATCGGGTGTCACTCCAAGACCAGTACCCGCTACCGAGAGCGGAGGACCTCTTTGCGACGCTATCCGGTGGCAAACTTTTTTCAAAATTGGACCTGACCTCAGCTTACATGACCCAGGAGCTGGCGAGTGAGTCGAAGAAGCTGACCACCATCACGACACACAAGGGGTTGTTTGAGTACAACAGATGTCCATTCAGGATTCGTTCAGTCGCCACGATCTTTCAATGAAATATGGAAAGCCTCCTCAAGTCGATTCCAAGGACGGTGGTTTTTTAGGACGACATCCTCATCACGGGTCGCGATACTGAAGAACACCTCCACAACCTGGAGGAGGTGCTACGCAGACTGGACCGGGTAGGGCTGCGACTGAAAAAGGCGAAGTGCGTCTTCCTAGCTCCAGAGGTAGAATTCCTGGGGAGGAGGGTAGCAGCAGACGGGATCAGCCCTACTGCGTCCAAAATGGAAGCGATCCAGACAGCACCCAGATCCCGTAACACGACGGAGCTGCGTTCGTTCCTGGGGCTCCTGAACTAATTTGATAACTTTCTTCCCAAATTGAGCATGCTGTTAGAGCCACTACACGTACTCCTACGCAAAGGTCGCAATTGGGTCTGGGGGGACAGCCAGGAAAGGGCTTTTAATAGAGCATGCAATTTGTTATGCTCCAACACTCTGTTAACGCTATATGACCCATGTAAGAAACTTGTTTTAACGTGCGATGCGTCGTCCTATGGTGTCGGGTGTGTGTTGCAGCATGTTAATGCTAAGGGTCAGTTACAGCCGGTAGCTTATGCCTCCAGGAGTCTGTCCCAGGCAGAAAGGGGCTACGGGATGGTAGAAAAGGAGGTGCTTGCATGTGTATATGCAGTAAAAAAAATGCACCAGTACCTGTTTGGCAGGAAATTTGAGCTGGAGACAGATCACAAACCCCTAACATCCCTTTTGGCCGACAACAAGGCCATAAATGCGAATGCATCGGCCCACATACAGAGGTGGGCACTCACGTTAGCCGCCTATGACTACACAATTCGGCACAGACCGGGCACCGAAAACTGCGCCGATGCACTCAGCAGGCTCCCACTAGCCACCACTGAGGGGACAGCTGAGCATGGTGCTGAGATGGTCATGGCTGTTGAAGCTTTCGAAAGCGAAGCCTCACCTGTGACAGCCCGTCAGATTAAAGTCTGGACAAATAAAGACCCGCTACTGTCTTTAGTTAAGAAATGTGTCCTGAATGGGGACTGGGCAGCCACATACGGGGCATGCCCTGAGGAATTTAAACCATTTCATAGGCGCAAGAATGAACTCTCGATTCAGGCCGATTGCCTACTGTGGGGAAACCGCGTAGTCATGCCCCAGAAGGGCAGAGAGGTGTTGATCAGAGAACTCCACAATGGGCACCCGGGCATTGTCACGATGAAGGCAATTGCCGGGTCACACGTTTGGTGGCCAGGGATAGACACAGACCTGGAACTTTGTGTTCGCAGGTGCAACACGTGTGCCCAGCTGGGCCATGCGCCCAGGGAATCCCCCCTTAGCCCCTGGCCATGGCCCGCCAAGCCTTGGTCACGCATCCATGTGGACTACGCAGGTCCTTTCATGGGAAAAATGTGTTTGGTTGTAGTAGACGCCTACCCCAAATGGATCAAGTGTGACATTTTAAATTCAAGCACATCCTCTGCCACGGTAGAAAGTCTACGGGCAATGTTCGCCGCCCATGGTCTACCGGACATCTTGGTCAGCGACAATGGCCCGTGCTTCACAAGCACTGAATTCCAGGACTTCATGGCAGGCAATGGAATTAACCATGTTAGAACGGCACCGTTCAAGCCGGCCTCAAACGGCCAGGCAGAATGAGCAGTACAGATAATCAAACAGGGGATGCTCAGAATCTAAGGGGGTTCCCTGCAAAGCCGCTTATCACGCCTCCTGTTGGCCAATAGATCCCGACCACACTCGCTCACAGGGGTTCCACCCGCAGAGCTGCTAATGAAAAGGGTGCTCAAAACCAGGTTATCCCTTATACACCCTACTATGAAAGAAATCGTTGAGAGCAGGCGTCAGTCACAATGTGACTACCATGACAGGAATGCGAGGGCGCGATGTATTGATGTCAATGACCCTGTTTTTGTCCTTAATTATGCTGCAGGGCCCAAATGGCTTTCAGGCACTGTGATTGCCAAAGAGGGGAATAGGGTTTTGGTCGTTAAACTTACCAATGGACAAATCTGCCGCAAACACGTGGATCAAACTAAAAGGAGGTTCAGCAACCCCATAGAAGAAGCAGAGGAAGAACACGATGTAGAGTTCACTCCACCACAGGTGACCGAACACCGGAACCAAAGGGAGGAGAGCCCAGTCACTGTGGGCAGTCCGGACAGGCCTGAGGCACCGCAAACAGCAGACACTCAGGCCAGCGCCCAACAACCGGAGCCCCAACTCAGGCGCTCTACAAGGGAGCATAAATCACCAGAGAGACTTAACCTGTGATTCCAATAAGACTTTGGGGGGGAGGTGATGTCATGTATTCAACTATCATTGTAACCCATGTATAAGCTGACCTAAGTTGAGAACATTGACTACAAGGGGGTGAACTTGTGGGAGACACTCCTAACCTGGACTTTCAGGTATAAAAGGGGAAGCTCCACCCACCTTCATCACTTGGTAATAAAGGTGACTGGTCACATAGTGACCTTCTCTCAAGTATGGGCCTCGTGTGCATTTATACTATATAGTAAGGACGTATCACCCCTGGATGTTGTGTTCCCAGCCTTGGTTACCCTGGAGCCATGTCTCCGTAATCCCAATTACATCATATCCGTTAATAGCTATCTGCGCAGTTAATTCATCCACCTTATTATGACTGCTCCTCGCATTGGGACTCAGAGCCTTCAGGCTTGTTTTTTTTAACACTCTTTGTCCTTTTAGAATTATGTTGTAATGTGGCCCTTTTTGATTTTTTCCCTTGATTTCTCTGTCCTCCACTCTTGTTTTTCTCCTTCCTACCTTTTGCTTCTGCCTCCTTTTTACTTCCCTCTGCCTCCCTGCATAGATTCCCATCCCCCTGCCATATTAGTTTTTGAGAAAATTAAGAATCTGCTCTGTTCAAACAAGCTGCTTGTTCACGATGATCCGTGTAAGCATCTTGCATTGGCCTGTGATGCTTCATCTTATGGGGCTGGCTGCGTACTCCAACAAGTAAATTGAGTCGGGTAAGCTACAACCTGTTGCGTATACTTCGAGAAGTTTGTCAGAAGCGGAAAGAGCTTACAGCATGGTCGAAAAAGACGTTTTGGCCTGTGTGAATTGGGTCAAAAAGCTGCATCAGTACCTGTTTGGTCTTCGTTTTGAACTTGAAACGGATCACAAGCCACTCATTTCATTGCTTTCGGAAAACAAAGGTATTGATACCACAGCATCGTCCCGCATTCAGAGGTGGGTATTGATGTTGTCTGCCTATGATTATGTCATTCACCACAGACCGGGCACTGAGAATTGTGCCGATGCACTGAGCCATCTGCTGTTGCCTACACCAGATATGGAGATGCCTCAACCTGCAGATCTACTGTTGGTAATGGAGGCTTTTGAGAGTCACTGCTCAACAAGTTAGGATCTGGACCAGCCATGATCCTATTTTATCGGTTGTGAAATGTTGTGTCCTCAGTGGTGTTGGTCTGCAATACCTATGGAAATGTGTGATGAGACAAACCTTACAACCGTCGCAAAGATGAACTGCCCACTGTGGGGTAATTGTGTTGTTATGCCTAAGAAAGGCAGCGAAAAATTTGTACGTGAACTACATAGCACTCATCCTGGCATTGTCATGATGAAAGCCATTGCCAGGGCTCATCTTTGGTGGCCTGGAATTGACTCTGATCTGGAATCATGTGTGCATCAGTGCAATACTTGCATGCAGCTAAGTAAAGTACCAGCGGAATCTCCGCTGAGTCTGTGGTCGTGGCCATCAAAACCATGGTCGAGGATCCACTTCCTGGGAAAGATGTTTTTAGTTGTGGTGGATGCATATTCCAAGTGGATAGAGTGTATTATTATGTCATCCAGCACATCCACAGCTACTATTGAGAGCCTTCGTGTCATGTTTGTTACTCATGGTTTGCCTGACACTGTTGTGAGCGATAACGGATCTTGCTTCACAAGTCTTGAGTTTCAGGAGTTCATGAAACTCAATGGTATCAGACATGTAAGGTCTGCTCCATTCAAACCTGCTTCTAATGGTCCAGCAGAGCGTGCGGTTCAAACAATCAAGCAAAGTATGAAGCATGTGACTCAGGGTTCACTGCAGACTCGTTTGTCACATATTACAGGACAAGACCCCACTCGCTTACCGGGGTATCCCCTGTTGAACTACTGATGAAGAGAAGTCTCAAGACCAAGCTTTCTCTTGTCCATCCTGATTTGCATGATCGTGTTGAAAACAGAGGTCAAAATATGCAATGGTATCATGATCGTGCTGCTGTGTTACGTGACATCTCAGTCAATGATCCGGTTTATGTACTGAACTATGGTCAAGGTCCCAAGTGGATCGCCGGTACTGTTACGGCCAAGGAGGGTAACAGAGTGTTTATCGTCAAGCTCAAGAATGGACAAACATGCAGGAAACATGTTGATCAGATCAAGCTGCGGCACACGGATGAACCGGAACAGTCTGAGGAAGACACAATCAGTGACCAACCAACCAATGTTCATTCATCAGAAGACTCTGCTGAAATTACTGAATCTGGACTTTCAGTCTCTGACATGGTCATCACTGCACCCAGCAGACCAATTACTCAGATTCCAGTCATAACTGACTTAGAACGCTCGCCCAGAATTGGAGTTGAACTGAGACGATCAACTCGTGAACGGAAAGCCCCAGATGGTCTTAATTTGTAAAGAGACTGGTACTAAGCTCTTGTATGTTAGTTATGTATTGATGCTTGGAGTCACTAGACACCAGGGGGCGCCACTGTCGGAGGTCTCGGGTTGTACGCGCGTGTGCGCGGGCCCTGGTATATAAGAGCGAGTACCATGTCATGTGCGCACTTTGGGAGTGAATAAAGTTGAACCAGGTTTACACCTGAATGAGTTTACAGTAACAAGTCTTTCGAGTCATTATATACATTACACCATGCTAATATATTACCTCCAACCCTGTGAACTTTTATCTTGTGCAGTAACCTTTTGTGGTACCTTATCAAATGCCTTCTGGAAATCCAAATACACCATATCCACTGGTTCCCCCTTATCTACCCGGCTCGTCACATCCTCAAAGAACTCCAGCAAATTTTGTCAAACATGATTTTCCTTTCATAAAACCATGCTGACTCTGCTTAATTGAATCGTTCTTTTCCAAATGTCCTGCTGCTGGTTCCTTAATAATGGACTCCAGCATTTTCCCAACGACAAATGTTAGGCTAACTGGTCTATAGTTTCCTGCTTTCTGTCTGCCTCCTTTTTTAAATGAGGGCGTTACATTTGCGGTTTTCGCCCCAGAATCCAGGGAGTTTTGGTAAATTACAACCAATGCATCCACTATCTCTGCAGCCACTTATTTTAAGACCCTAGGATGTAAGCCATCCGGTCCAGGGGACTTGTCCACCTTTAGTCGCATTATTTTACCAAGTACTACTTCTTTAGTGATAGTGATTGTATTAAGTTCCTCGCTCCCTATAGCCCCTTGATTATCCTCTATTGGGATGTTTTTAGTGTCTTCGACCTCTAATCTCTCCTGCCTTCCACCCTATCACAAACCTTCCCTTGTGTTCTACCCTCCCCCTCCCCCTTTCAGCGCTTGTTAAGAATCCGTTCTTTCCCAACACTCTCCAGTTCTGACGCAGGGTCATTGACCTGGAACATTAACTCTGTTTCTCTTCACAGACGCTGCCCGACCCGCTGAGTGTTTCCAGTATTCTCTGTTTTTATTCAGACCTCCCTCACTCCGTTACTTATTGTTTCTCGAAACTTCGCTGTTTCAGGCCAGGCTTTTGAGGCACCTCACTCAAACAGAAAACTTCCGCTCACTGTTGCCAAAGCAGCAATTTAAAGTTAATGTGAATATTTATCATAATCAAATTCGGGCCCTGTAGTTTGCAGAAGTTATAATCAACTGATTCACTGTCTGGAGGAACTGTGAATATTCTCCGTTTGTGGTGGGTGAGGGAGAGTCACACAAGGTGGCTGCTAAAAACCCTCAAACCCTCCATCACTCCAACCTCAAACCCTCCTTCACTCCAAACTCCAACCTTCCCTCACTCCAACCCTCGAACCCTCCCTCACTCCAACTCCAACCCTCCCTCATTCCAATCAAGCTCAAACCCTCCCTCACTCCAAACTCCAACCCTCCCTCACTCCAACCCTCGAACCCTCCCTCAATCCAACTCCAACCCTCCCTCATTCTAATCAACCTCAAACCCTCCCTCACTCCAAACCTCAAACCCTCCCTCACTCCAACCAAACCCTCCCTCACTTCAAACTCCAACCCTCCCTCACTCCAACCAACCTCGAACCCTCACTCACTTCAAACTTCATCCCATCCTCACTCCAACCCTCGAACCCTCCCTCACTCCAACCGTCGAACCCTCCCTCTCACCAACCCGAACTCTCCCTCACTCCAAACTCCAATCTTCCCTCACTCCAACCCGAACCCTCCCTCATTCCAACCAACTTCGAACCCTCCCTCACTCCAAACTCCAACCCTCCCTCACTCCAACCCTCAAACCCTCTCTCACTTCAACCCTCGAACCCTCCCTCACTCCAACCCTCGAACCCTCCCTCACTCCAACTCTCAAACCCTCTCTGACTCCAATCTCAAACCCTCCCTCCCTCAAACCCGAACCCTCCCTCACTCCAAACTCCAACCCTCCCTCAATCCAACCCTCCAACCCTCCCTCACTCCAAACTCTAACTCTCCCTCACTCCAACCCTCGAACCCTCCCTCACTCCAAACTCCAACCCTTCCTCACTCCAAGCCTCGAACCCTCCTTTACTGCAACCCTCGAACCCTCCTTCCTTCCCTCCAATCTCGAACCCCCTCTCTCCGTCCTTTGTCAGTATGTGTGTCTGGGTCCCGAGTGTGTTTCCCCGGGGGGAGCATGGAGCCACCCCCCGAATGCTGTGCCGGAGGGCGGTGTGGTGCTGTGAGAAAAGCCCCAGGTGGACCTTCCGAGGGAAGGGGAAGTCATGTTTCACTAATTTGCTGCAATTCTTTGAGGATGTAATGAACAGGGTGAATAAAGGGGAACCAGTGGATGTGGTGTATTTGGACTTCCAGAAGGCATTTGACAAGGTGCAACATAAAAGGTTACTGCACAAGATAATAGTTCATGGGGTTGGGGGTAATATATTAGCATGGATAGAGGATTGGCTAACTAACAGAAAACAGAGAGTCGGGATAAATGGTTCGTTCTCTGGTTAGCAATCAGTAACTAGTGGGGTGCCGCAGGGATCAGTGCTGGGACCCCAACTATTTACAATCTATATTAATGACTTGGAAGAAGGGACTGAGTGTAACGTAGCTATGTTTGCTGATGATACAAAGATGGGAGGAAAAGCAATGTGTGAGGAGGACACAAAAAATCTGCAAAAGGACATAGATAGGCTAGAACCTCCACTTTTGTGCTTATCGCCCAAAAATGTGCGTTATTTCCGGCATGGGCGATAAAAATGGGTTTTCAGAACACCGAGCTTACATTTTTGAAAATGGGCGTTACCGCGAGCGATATCAAATGGGCGGTAGCATTACATTTTTTTGTCCTTCTGCCGTAAAGTGTGGCCCCTTAGCAACAGCATGGCAACGCTCGATTTCCGTGATTCAGGAGGTCAAGGGTCATCATGACATGCACAGAAGAGGAGACAGAGTGAGAGGGAGCTCAGAGGCACTGAGAGTGTGTGTGGCTGTGGTGTGTGCTTGTCTGGCTGTTGTGGGAGGCACGAGGGAGATTCACCAGCAGCAAAAAGCCCACTAAGCACCAAGAACATAGTGGGCACTGAGTTTTTGCCCAACAGATAAGATATAATATGGAAGGGATGGAGGAGGCCCTGGAGCTGGTAGCCAGGAACACTGGTGGCAGAGGGCTCCCAGTGGTCCCGGAGCATGGCACTGCACCCCAAGGTGCCACACCCCCATTGCCAACCACACGAGAGCCAGCAGCAACATCTTGCTTCTGGCTCGGATCACGTTCCCACCTCGGGACCGCCCTCTCCCGTATCCGTCCAAGCAATGCCTCGGCCGTCACCCTCCCCCCCAATGAAGCATCGCCTGAGGACCTCCTCGGCCAGGCAGCTTGGAGTCAGGAGGGGAAGGGGAAGGGGTGGGGAGGAGAAGTGGGGGAGGGGGGGAGGTTTGGTTTGTACAGAAATACTGATGATTTCAGACTCATGTTCGGTTTAAATGTTTTTTATTTAACAAAACCTTGCAGCACATTGGCTCAGATAGCTGCACCATTACACGCTGGTGATCCCTTAACATCAAAGGGTAAAATCACACTTACCTTCAATCAACTTAAACTTTAACTGTCATCAAGTTGTTGCCCACCATTGATGTATAACCTGCACACCCAGCAGTGTGTCAGCCTTGTAAATAACACCAACATTCTTTCAGGCAAAGCGATCATTGATGAGCTCCTGACGTAAGGCTCTTGCAGCTATCATGCCACCATGGGCCCTTTCATGCGGCCTACAGAGGGGCGGGGGCATGGCTTCAGCATCAGAAAGAATGTCTGGCAAGAGGTCAGCGTCTCCTCTTCCTCTCTCTGGTGAGGTGGACTGGCAGACTCATCAGGCAACTCTTGTCCCCGCCTGATAACCAAGTTGTGCAGCATGGAGCACACCACTACGAAATGAGCTACCTGCTCAGGTGGTATTGGAGCTCGCCTCCTGAGTGGTCCAGGCATCTAAAGTGCTGCTTCAGCACTCCAATGGTTTTCTCCACGATACTGCGAGTTACTCTGTGGCTCTCGTTGTATCGCCTCTCGGCTTCGAAGTGGGTGTCACGCGGGGGGGTCATCAGCCAGGTGGCGAAGACATATCCTTTGTCACCAAGCATCCAGCATTGACCTTGTGGCTCATTGTTAAACAAGTGTGACAGTGTCCATCCCTCAGACACAGTGTCAGTGTGACAGTGACACCCAGACACACAGTGTCAGTGTGACAGTGTCCATCCCTCAGACACAGTGTCAGTGTGACAGTGACCCTCAGACACACAGTGTCAGTGTGACAGTGACCCTCAGACACACAGTGTCAGTGTGACAGTGACCCTCAGACACAGTGTCAGTGTGACAGTGACACCCAGACACACAGTGTCAGTGTGACAGTGACCCTCAGACACAGTGTCAGTGTGTCAGTGACCCCCAGACACACAGTGTCAGTGTGACAGTGACCCTCAGACACACAGTGTCAGTGTGACAGTGACCCTCAGACACACAGTGTCAGTGTGACAGTGACACCCAGACACACAGTGTCAGTGTGACAGTGACCCTCAGACACAGTGTCAGTGTGTCAGTGACCCCCAGACACACAGTGTCAGTGTGACAGTGACCCCAGACACACAGTGTCAGTGTGACAGTGACCCTCAGACACACAGTGTCAGTGTGACAGTGACCCCCAGACACACAGTGTCAGTGTGACAGTGACCCTCAGACACACAGTGTCAGTGTGACAGTGACCCCCAGATACACAGTGTCAGTGTGACAGTGACCCCCAGACACACAGTGTCAGTGTGACAGTGACCCTCAGACACACAGTGTCAGTGTGACAGTGACCCCCAGACACACAGTGTCAGTGTGACAGTGATCCCCAGACACACAGTGTCAGTGTGACAGTGACCCTCAGACACACAGTGTCAGTGTGACAGTGACCCCCAGACACACAGTGTCAGTGTGACAGTGACCCCTAGACACACAGTGTCAGTGTGACAGTGACCCCAGACACACAGTGTTAGTGTGACAGTGACCCCCAGACACACAGTGTCAGTGTGACAGTGACCCTCAGACACACAGTGTCAGTGTGACAGTGACCCTCAGACACACAGTGTCAGTGTGACAGTGACCCCCAGACACACAGTGTCAGTGTGACAGTGACCCCCAGACACACAGTGTCAGTGTGACAGTGACCCTCAGACACACAGTGTCAGTGTGACAGTGACCCCCAGACACACAGTGTCAGTGTGACAGTGACCCCGAGACACACAGTGTCAGTGTGACAGTGAGCCCCAGACACACAGTGTCAGTGTGGCAGTGTCCATCCCTCAGACACACAGTGTCAGTGTGACAGTGACCCTCAGACACACAGTGTCAGTGTGACAGTGACCCTCAGACACAGTGTCAGTGTGACAGTGACCCTCAGACACACAGTGTCAGTGTGACAGTGACCCAAGACACACAGTGTCAGTGTGACAGTGTCCATCCCTCAGACACAGTGTCAGTGTGACAGTGACCCTCAGACACACAGTGTCAGTGTGACAGTGACCTTCAGACACACAGTGTCAGTGTGACAGTGACCCTCAGACACACAGTGTCAGTGTGACAGTGACCTTCAGACACACAGTGTCAGTGTGACAGTGAACATCAGACACACAGTGTCAGTGTGACAGTGACCCCCAGACACACAGTGTCAGTGTGACAGTGACCCCCAGACACACAGTGTCAGTGTGACAGTGACCCTCAGACACACAGTGTCAGTGTGACAGTGACCCTCAGACACACAGTGTCAGTGTGACAGTGACCCCACACACACAGTGTCAGTGTGACAGTGACCCTGAGACACACAGTGTCAGTGTGACAGTGACCCCCGGACACACAGTGTCAGTGTGACAGTGACCCCCAGACACACAGTGTCAGTGTGACAGTGACCTCCAGACACAGATTGTCAGTGTGACAGTGACCACCAGACACACAGTGTCAGTGTGACAGTGACCCCCAGACACACAGTGTCAGTGTGACAGTGACCCTCAGACACACAGTGTCAGTGTGACAGTGACCCCCAGACACACAGTGTCAGTGTGACAGTGACCCTCAGACACACAGTGTCAGTGTGACAGTGAGCCCCAGACACACAGTGTCAGTGTGACAGTGACCCCAGACACACAGTGTCAGTGTGACAGTGACCCTCAGACACACAGTGTCAGTGTGACAGTGACCCTCAGACACACAGTGTCAGTGTGACAGTGACCCCCAGACACACAGTGTCAGTGTGACAGTGACCCCCAGACACACAGTGTCAGTGTGACAGTGTCCATCCCTCAGACACAGTGTCAGTGTGACAGTGACCCAAGACACACAGTGTCAGTGTGACAGTGACCCCAGACACACAGTGTCAGTGTGACAGTGTCCATCCCTCAGACACAGTGTCAGTGTGACAGTGACCCTCAGACACACAGTGTCAGTGTGACAGTGACCCTCAGACACACAGTGCCAGTGTGACAGTGACCCTCAGACACACAGTGTCAGTATGACAGTGACCCTCAGACACACAGTGTCAGTGTGACAGTGACCCCCAGACACACAGTGTCAGTGTGAAAGTGTCCATCCCTCAGACACGGTGTCAATGTGACAGTGACCCTCAGACACACAGTGTCAGTGTGACAGTGACCACCAGGCACACAGTGTCAGTGTGACAGTGACTCCAGACACACAGTGTCAGTGTGACAGTGACCCCCAGACACACAGTGTCAGTGTGACAGTGACCCTCAGACACACAGTGCCAGTGTGACAGTGACCCTGAGACACACAGTGTCAGTGTGACAGTGACCCCCAGACACACAGTGTCAGTGTGACAGTGACCCCCAGACACACAGTGTCAGTGTGACAGTGACCCCCAGACACACAGTGTCAGTGTGACAGTGACCCTCAGACACACAGTGTCAGTGTGACAGTGACCCCCAGACACACAGTGTCAGTGTGACAGTGACCCTCAGACACACAGTGTCAGTGTGACAGTAAGCCCCAGACACACAGTGTCAGTGTGACAGTGACCCCCAGACACACAGTGTCAGTGTGACAGTGTCCATCCCTCAGACACAGTGTCAGTGTGACAGTGACCCAAGACACACAGTGTCAGTGTGACAGTGTCCATCCCTCAGACACAGTGTCAGTGTGACAGTGACCCTCAGACACACAGTGTCAGTGTGACAGTGACCCTCAGACACACAGTGCCAGTGTGACAGTGACCCTCAGACACACAGTGTCAGTATGACAGTGACCCTCAGACACACAGTGTCAGTGTGACAGTGACCCCCAGACACACAGTGTCAGTGTGAAAGTGTCCATCCCTCAGACACGGTGTCAATGTGACAGTGACCCTCAGACACACAGTGTCAGTGTGACAGTGACCACCAGGCACACAGTGTCAGTGTGACAGTGACTCCAGACACACAGTGTCAGTGTGACAGTGACCCCCAGACACACAGTGTCAGTGTGACAGTGACCCTCAGACACACAGTGCCAGTGTGACAGTGACCCTGAGACACACAGTGTCAGTGTGACAGTGACCCCCAGACACACAGTGTCAGTGTGACAGTGACCCCCAGACACACAGTGTCAGTGTGACAGTGACCCCCAGACACACAGTGTCAGTGTGACAGTGACCCCCAGACACACAGTGTCAGTGTGACAGTGACCCCCAGACACACAGTGTCAGTGTGACAGTGACCCTCAGACACATAGTGTCAGTGTGACAGTGACCCCCAGACACACAGTGTCAGTGTGACAGTGACCCTCAGACACACTGTGTCAGTGTGACAGTGACCCTCAGACACACAGTGTCAGTGTGACAGTGACCCCCAGACACACAGTGTCAGTGTGACAGTGACCCCCAGACACACAGTGTCAGTGTGACAGTGTCCATCCCTCAGACTTAGTGTCAGTGTGACAGTGACCCCAGACACACAGTGTCAGTGTGATAGTGACCCCGAGACACACAGTGTCAGTGTGACAGTGTCCATCCCTCAGACACAGTGTCAGTGTGACAGTGACCCAAGACACACAGTGTCAGTGTGACAGTGACCCCAGACACACAGTGTCAGTGTGACAGTGTCCATCCCTTAGACACAGTGTCAGTGTGACAGTGACCCTCAGACACACAGTGTCAGTGTGAAAGTGACCCTCAGACACACAGTGTCAGTGTGACAGTGACCCCCAGACACACAGTGTCAATGTGACAGTGACCCCCAGACACACAGTGTCAGTGTGACAGTGACCCCCAGACACACAGTGTCAGTGTGACAGTGACCCACAGACACACAGTGTCAGTGTGACAGTGACCCCCAGACACACAGTGTCAGTGTGACAGTGACCCTCAGACACACAGTGTCAGTGTGACCGTGTCCCTCAGACACACAGTGTCAGTGTGACAGTGACCCCAGACACACAGTGTCAGTGTGACAGTGAACCTCAGACACACAGTGTCAGTGTGACAGTGACCCTCAGACACACAGTGTCAGTGTGACAGTGACCCCCAGACACACAGTGTCAGTGTGACAGTGTCCATCCCTCAGACACAGTGTCAGTGTGACAGTGATCCCCAGACACACAGTGTCAGTGTGACAGTGACCCTCAGGCACACAGTGTCAGTGTGACAGTGACCCCCAGACACACACTGTCAGTGTGACAGTGAACCTCAGACACAGTGTCAGTGTGACCGTGACCCTCAGGCACACAGTGTCAGTGTGACAGTGTCCATCCCTCAGACACGGTGTCAGTGTGACCGTGACCCCAGACACACAGTGTCAGTGTGACAGTGAACCCAGACACACAGTGTCAGTGTGACAGTGACCGCAGACACACAGTGTCAGTGTGACAGTGATCCTCAGACTCACAGTGTCAGTGTGACAGTGACCTCAGACACACAGTGTCAGTGTGACAGTGACCCTCAGACACACAATGTTAGTGTGACAGTGACCACCAGACACACAGTGTCAGTGCGACAGTGACCCTCAGACACACAGTGTCAGTGTGACAGTGACCCCAGACACACAGTGTCAGTGTGACAGTGACCCTCAGACACACAGTGTCAGTGTGACAGTGACCCTCAGACATACAGTGTCAGTGCGACAGTGACCCTGAGATACACAGTGTCAGTGTGACAGTGACCACCAGGCACACAGTGTCAGTGTGACAGTGACTCCAGACACACAGTGTCAGTGTGACAGTGACCCCCAGACACACAGTGTCAGTGTGACAGTGACCCTCAGACACACAGTGTCAGTGTGACAGTGACCCTGAGACACACAGTGTCAGTGTGACAGTGACCCCCACACACACAGTGTCAGTGTGACAGTGACCCCCAGACACACAGTGTCAGTGTGGCAGTGACCCCCAGACACACAGTGTCAGTGTGACATTGACCCCCAGACACACAGTGTCAGTGTGACCGTGACCCCAGACACACAGTGTCAGTGTGACAGTGTCCATCCCTCAGACACAGTGTCAGTGTGACAGTGACCCCCAGACACACAGTGTCAGTGTGACAGTGACCCTCAGGCACACAGTGTCAGTGTGACAGTGACCCCCAGACACACACTGTCAATGTGACAGTGAACCTCAGACACAGTGTCAGTGTGACCGTGACCCTCAGACACACAGTGTCAGTGTGACAGTGTCCATCCCTCAGACACAGTGTCAGTGTGACGGTGACCCCAGACACACAGTGTCAGTGTGACAGTGACCCCAGTCACACAGTGTCAGTGTTACAGTGACCGCAGACACACAGTGTCAGTGTGACAGTGACCCTCAGACACACAGTGTCAGTGTGACAGTGACCTCAGACACACAGTGTCAGTGTGACAGTGACCCTCAGACACACAATGTTAGTGTGACAGTGACCCCCAGACATACAGTGTCAGTGCGACAGTGACCCTCAGACACACAGTGTCAGTGTGACAGTGACCCCAGACACACAGTGTCAGTGTGACAGTGACCCTCAGACACACAGTGTCAGTGTGACAGTGACCCTCAGACATACAGTGTCAGTGCGACAGTGACCCTGAGACACACAGTGTCAGTGTGACAGTGACCACCAGGCACACAGTGTCAGTGTGACAGTGACTCCAGACACACAGTGTCAGTGTGACAGTGACCCCCAGACACACAGTGTCAGTGTGACAGTGACCCTCAGACACACAGTGTCAGTGTGACAGTGACCCCCACACACACAGTGTCAGTGTGACAGTGACCCCCAGACACACAGTGTCAGTGTGACAGTGACCCTCAGACACAGTGTCAGTGTGACAGTGACCCAACACACACAGTGTCAGTGTGACAGTGACCCCAGACACACAGTGTCAGTGTGACAGTGACCCTCAGACACACAGTGTCAGTGTGACAGTGACCCTCAGACACACAGTGTCAGTGTGACAGTGACCCCAGACACACAGTGTCAGTGTGACAGTGACCCTCAGACACACAGTGTCAGTGTGGCAGTGACCCCCAGACACACAGTGTCAGTGTGACAGTGACCCTCAGACACACAGTGTCAGTGTGACAGTGACCCCCAGACACACAGTGTCAGTGTGACAGTGACCCTCAGACACACAGTGTCAGTGTGACAGTGACCCCCAGACACACAGTGTCAGTGTGACAGTGACCCCCAGACACACAGTGTCAGTGTGACAGTGACCCTCAGACACACAGTGTCAGTGTGACAGTGACCCCCAGACACACAGTGTCAGTGTGACAGTGACCCCAGACACACAGTGTCAGTGTGACAGTGACCCTCAGACACACAGTGTCAGTGTGACAGTGACCCTCAGACACACAGTGTCAGTGTGACAGTGACCCCCAGACACACAGTGTCAGTGTGACAGTGACCCCCAGACACACAGTGCCAGTGTGACAGTGACCCTCAGACACACAGTGTCAGTGTGACAGTGACGCCCAGACACACAGTGTCAGTGTGACAGTGACCCCCAGACACACAGTGTCAGTGTGAAAGTGACCCTCAGACACAGTGTCAGTGTGACAGTGACCCCCAGACACACAGTGTCAGTGTGACAGTGACCCCCCCAGGCACACAGTGTCAGTGTGACAGTGAGCCCCAGACAGACAGTGCCAGTGTGACAGTGACCCTCAGACACACAGTGTCAGTGTGACAGTGACCCCCAGCCACACAGTGTCAGTGTGACAGTGACCCCCAGACACACAGTGTCAGTGTGAAAGTGACCCTCAGACACAGTGTCAGTGTGACAGTGACCCCCAGACACACAGTGTCAGTGTGACAGTGACCCCCCCAGGCACACAGTGTCAGTGTGACAGTGAGCCCCAGACAGACAGTGTCAGTGTGACAGTGACCCTCAGACACACAGTGTCAGTGTGACAGTGACCCCCAGCCACACAGTGTCAGTGTGACAGTGAGCCTCAGGCACACAGTGTCAGTGTGAAAGTGAGCCCCAGACACACAGTGTCAGTGTGACAGTGACCCTCAGACACACAGTGTCAGTGTGGCAGTGACCCCCAGACACACAGTGTCAGTGTGACAGTGACCCCCAGACACACAGTGTCAGTGTGACAGTGACCCCCAGACACACAGTGCCAGTGTGACAGTGACCCTCAGACACACAGTGTCAGTGTGACAGTGACCCCCAGACACACAGTGTCAGTGTGACAGTGACCCCCAGACACACAGTGTCAGTGTGACAGTGACCCTCAGACACAGTGTCAGTGTGACAGTGACCCCCAGACACACAGTGTCAGTGTGACAGTGACCCTCAGACACACAGTGTCAGTGTGACAGTGACCCCCAGACACACAGTGTCAGTGTGACAGTGACCCCCCCAGGCACACAGTGTCAGTGTGACAGTGACCCCCAGACACACAGTGTCAGTGTGACAGTGACCCCCAGCCACACAGTGTCAGTGTGACAGTGAGCCCCAGACACACAGTGTCAGTGTGACAGTGAGCCCCAGACACACAGTGTCAGTGTGACAGTGACCCTCAGACACACAGTGTCAGTGTGGCAGTGACCCCCAGACACACAGTGTCAGTGTGACAGTGACCCTCAGACACACAGTGTCAGTGTGACAGTGACCCCCAGACACACAGTGTCAGTGTGACAGTGACCCCCAGACACACAGTGCCAGTGTGACAGTGACCCTCAGACACACAGTGTCAGTGTGACAGTGACACCCAGACACACAGTGTCAGTGTGACAGTGACCCCCAGATACACAGTGTCAATGTGACAGTGACCCTCAGACACAGTGTCAGTGTGACAGTGACCCCCAGACACACAGTGTCAGTGTGACAGTGACCCTCAGACACACAGTGTCAGTGTGACAGTGACCCCCAGACACACAGTGTCAGTGTGACAGTGACCCCCAGCCACACAGTGTCAGTGTGACAGTGAGCCCCAGACACACAGTGTCAGTGTGACAGTGAGCCCCAGACACACAGTGTCAGTGTGACAGTGACCCTCAGACACACAGTGTCAGTGTGGCAGTGACCCCCAGACACACAGTGTCAGTGTGACAGTGACCCTCAGACACACAGTGTCAGTGTGACAGTGACGCCCAGACACACAGTGTCAGTGTGACAGTGACCCCCAGACACACAGTGCCAGTGTGACAGTGACCCTCAGACACACAGTGTCAGTGTGACAGTGACACCCAGACACACAGTGTCAGTGTGACAGTGACCCCCAGACACACAGTGTCAGTGTGACAGTGACCCTCAGACACAGTGTCAGTGTGACAGTGACCCCCAGACACACAGTGTCAGTGTGACAGTGACCCTCAGACACACAGTGTCAGTGTGACAGTGACCCCCAGACGCACAGTGTCAGTGTGACAGTGACCCCCCCAGGCACACAGTGTCAGTGTGACAGTGAGCCCCAGACACACAGTGTCAGTGTGACAGTGACCCTCAGACACACAGTGTCAGTGTGACAGTGAACATCAGACACACAGTGTCAGTGTGACAGTGACCCCCAGACACACAGTGTCAGTGTGACAGTGAGCCCCAGACACACAGTGTCAGTGTGACAGTGACCCCCAGACACACAGTGTCAGTGTAACAGTGACCCCCAGACACACAGTCCCCCAGTGTCAGTACCCCTCCCCTTGTGTCAGTCCCCAGGTGCTGCTGTGAAGCGAGAGTGCAGTGTGCGATGGCGAGACTTCCTGCCGTGGTGCGGGAATGCTGTGACGATCGCCTGTTGGGGGGCTGTTGAAGGCAAAGACAAAACGGAGATGGCTTCCTGAGTCAGGAGGTGGTGCTTCCTCCTGCCCCGCCGGTGTGCCGGTGCTTGTGGTCACGGGAGTTCGGGGTGCAGCGCCGTGTACCGCAAGGAACGCATGCCGCATGGCATGGTTGGAGGCGGAGATTTCACGCAACTCGTGCATCATCTGCTGCGTCGCCTCCGCTTGGTGAGGAAACACCCGGGAGAATTCCTGCGTCAACCCCACAAATACCTGGAGCTGCTCGCGCTGGATCGCGACAGACTCCTTGCACAGTCGTGCCTGGCCGTCCAGGCGGTGGTCCAGGGTGGGCCTTTGCTCAAGCTGCTGACCCGGCCTCCTTGGGGTCTGCGACAGCACCAACGTGCGCCTTGGCATCGCCAACTGCATTCCGCTTGGTGCCGGTACATCTTCGGTGGGAATCACCGTCATGACCACAGGTTCAACAGACAGAGGGATGCAAGGGGCATCTTCCTCTGTCCCCAGGTATTCCTCCTCGTTGGGCTCAGTGCTCTCCTCTTCACCACCTGTGGTGAGTGACACATGCAGTGGGGCAGGTGAGTGACATGCAGTGGGGCCAGTGAGTGACACATGCAGTGGGGCCAGTGAGTGACACATGCAGTGGGACCAGTGAGTGACACATGCAGTGGGGCCAGTGAGTGACGTGCAGTGGGGCCAGTGAGTAACACATGCAGTGGGGCCAGTGAGTGACACATGCAGTGGGGCAGGTGAGTGACACATGCAGTGGGGCCAGTGAGTGATGTGCAGTGGGGCCAGTGAGTGATGTGCAGTGGGGCCAGTGAGTAACGTGAAGTGGGGCCAGTGAGTGACACATGCAGTGGGGCCAGTGAGTGACACATGCAGTGGGGCCAGTGAGTGACACATGCAGTGGGGCCAGTGAGTGACACATGCAGTGGGGCCAGTGAGTGACACATGCAGTGGGGCCAGTGAGTGACACATGCAGTGGGGCAGGTGAGTGACACATGCAGTGTGGCCAGTGAGTAACGTGAAGTGGGGCCAGTGAGTGACATGCAGTGGGGTAGGTCCATGTGAGCGTTTGTCCTCCTTTGGCGCCTCTGGAGCTGGGAGCCCTGCAAAACACAATTGAGATAATTTGAACAGAAGGATTGTTGTGCTCCGCTGGCATACGTTGGAGGAGCAGCACTAATCCAATAAATGTTGACAGAGAGACGTTACATATTAATGCATCATATGATGGTATCTACGGGGCCCAGCGTCGAGGAGGTGCATGGTGAGGAGAGGCTTGTGCAGCTACAGGGAGAAGGCAAAGAAGAAGTAGAAAGAAATAGGAAGGTGACGTCACAGCCAAGGGGGTAAGTGATTGGCTGGTGATTGGTGAGTAGCTTTTCTTTTTCTCTTTTACATCAGTAAGTAACCTGTTAACATTGTTGTTGCCAATTTAAGTGTATCTAAGGGTTAAGTCATGGCAGGAGAGCTCGGACATGTGATATGCTCCTCCTGTACCATGTGGGAACTCAGGGACACTTCCGGTGTCCCTGACGACTACGTGTGTGGGAAGTGTATCCGCCTCCAGCTCCTGACAGACCGCGTTGCGGAATTGGAGCTGAGGGTGGATTCACTCTGGAGCATCCACGATGCTGTGAATGACGTGAGTAGCACGTGTAGCGAGTTGGTCTTACCGCAGGTGAAGGGTCCACAGCCAGATAGGGAATGGAAGACCAGCAGGAAGAGCAGTGCAAGAAAGATAGTGCAGGGGTCCCCTGTGGTCATCCCCCTGCAAAACAGATACACTGCTTTGAGTACTGTTGGGGAGGATGACTCATCAGGGGAGGGCAGCAGCAGCCAAGTTCATGGCACCGTGGCTGGCTCCGCTGCACAGGAGGGCAGGACAAAGAGTGGGAGAGCGATAGTGATAGGGGATTCGATTGTAAGGGGAATAGATAGGCGTTTCTGCGGCCGCAACCGAGACTCCAGGATGGTATGTTGCCTCCCTGGTGCAAGGGTCAAGGATGTCTCGGAGCGGGTGCAGGACATTCTGAAAAGGGCGGGTGAACAGCCAGTTGTCGTGGTGCACATTGGTACCAATGATATAGGTAAAAAAAGGATGAGGTCCTACGAAATGAATTTAAGGAGCTAGGAGCTAAATTAAAATGTAGGACCTCAAAAGTAGTAATCTCGGGATTGCTACCAGTGCCACGTGCTAGTCAGAGTAGGAATCGCAGGATAGCTCAGATGAATACGTGGCTTGAGCAGTGGTGCAGCAGGGAGGGATTCAAATTCTTGGGGCATTGGACCCGGTTCTGGGGGAGGTGGGACCAGTACAAACCGGACGGTCTGCACCTGGGCAGGACTGGAACCAATGTCCTAGGGGGAGTGTTTGCTAGTGCTGTTGGGGAGGAGTTAAACTAATATGGCAGGGGGATGGGAACCAATGCAGGGAGACAGAGGGAAATAAAATGGAGACAAAAGCGAAAGACAGAAAGGAGATGAGTAAAAGTGGAGGGCAGAGAAACCCAAGGCAAAAAACAAAAAGGGCCACTGTACAGCAACATTCTAAAGGGTCAAAGTGTAATAAAAAGGCAAGCCTGAAAGCTCTGTGCCTCAATGCGAGGAGTATTCGGAACCCAGGAGAGGGTTCTGAGCTAGTTAGAGTGGGTGAGAGCTCAGATGAACAGGACCCCAAGAAAGAATGCAAGAGGCAGGAGGCAACAGAGCAGAGTAGCACTGGGGTAAGTGTAAATCACAAGGTGATAGGAAGGGACAATATGTATGAATATAAAGGGGCTGCAGGAGGGGTCAAAACTAAAAATCATGGTTTAAAAACTAGTATTAAAACACTCTAGCTAAACGCATGCAGCATTCGAAATAAAGTAAATGAGTTGACGGCACAAATCATTACAAATGGGCATGATTTGGTGGCCATTACAGAAACGTGGTTGCAGGGTGGCCAAGACTGGGAATTAAACATACAGGGGTATCTGACAATTCAGAAAGATAGGCAAGAAGGGAAAGGAGGTGGGGTAGCTCTGTTAATAAAGGATGATATCAGGGCAGTTGTGAGAGATGATAATGAACAAAATGTTAAATCATTGTGGGTGGAGATTAGAGATAGTAAGGGGAAAAAGTCACTGGTGGGCGTAGTTTATAGGCCCCCAAATAATAACTTCTTGGTGGGGCGGGCAATAATCAAGGGAATAATGGAGGCATGTGAAAAAGGAACGGTAGTAATCATGGGGGATTTTAACCTACATATCGATTGGTCAAATCAAATCGCACGGGGTAGCCTTGAGGAGGAATTCATAGAATGCATACGGGATTGTTTCTTCAAACAGTATGTTACAGAACCTACAAGGGAGCAAGCTATCTTAGATCTGGTCCTGTGCAATGAGACAGGAATAATAAACGATCTCCTCGTAAATGATCCTCTCGGAATGAGTGATCACAGTATGGTTGAATTTGTAATATAGATTGAGGGTGAGGAAGTAATGTCTCAAACGAGAGTACTATGCTTAAACAAAGGGGACTACAGTGGGATGAGGGCAGAGTTGGCTAAAGTAGACTGGAAACACAGACTAAACGGTGGCACAATTGAGGAACAGTGGAGGACTTTTAAGGAGCTCTTTCATCGTGCTCAACAAAAATATATTCCAGTGAAAAAGAAGGGCGGTAAGAGAAGGGATAACCAGCCGTGGATAACCAAGGAAATAAGGGAGAATATCAAATTAAAAACCAATGCGTATAAAGTGGCCAAGGTTAGTGGGAAATTAGAAGATTGGGAAAATTTTAAACGACAGCAAAGAATGACAAAGAAAGCAATAAAGAAAGGAAAGATAGATTACGAAAGTAAACTTGCGCAAAACATAAAAACAGATAGTAAACGTTTTTACCGATATATAAAACGGAAAAGAGTGACTAAAGTAAATGTTGGTCCCTTAGAAAATGAGAAGGGGGATTTAATAATGGGAAATGTGGAAATGGCTGAGACCTTAAACAATTATTTTGCTTCAGTCTTCACAGTGGAAGACACAAAAACCATGCCAAAAATTGCTGGTCACGGGAATGTGGGAAGGGAGGACCTTGAGATAATCACTATCACGAGGGGGGTAGTGCTGGACAGGCTAATGGGACTCAAGGTAGACAAGTCCCCTGGTCCTGATGAAATGCATCCCAGGGTATTAAAAGAGATGGCGGAAGTTATAGCAGATGCATTCGTTATAATCTACCAAAATTCTCTGGACTCTGGGGAGGTACCAGCGGATTGGAAAGCAGCTAATGTAACGCCTCTGTTTAAAAAAGGGGGCAGACAAAAGGCAGGTAACTATAGGCCGGTTAGTTTAACATCTGTCGTGGGGAAAATGCTTGAAGCTATCATTAAGGAAGAAATAGCGGGACATCTAGATAGGAATAGTGCAATCAAGCAGACGCAGCATGGATTCATGAAGGGGAAATCATGTTTAACTAATTTACTGGAATTCTTTGAGGATATAACGAGCATGGTGGATAGAGGTGTACCGATGGATATGGTGTATTTAGATTTTCAAAAGGCATTCGATAAGGTGCCACACAAAAGGTTATTGCAGAAGATAAAGGTACGCGGAGTCAGTGGAAATGTATTAGCATGGATAGAGAATTGGCTGGCGAACAGAAAGCAGAGAGTCGGGATAAATGGGTCCTTTTTGGGTTGGAAATCGGTGGTTATTGGTGTGCCACAGGGATCGGTGCTGGGACCACAACTGTTTACAATATATATAGATGACCTGGAAGAGGGGACAGAGTGTAGTGTAACAAAATTTGCAGATGACACAAAGATTAGTGGGAAAGCAGGTTGTGTAGAGGACACAGAGAGGCTGCAAAGAGATTTAGATAGGTTAAGTGAATGGGCTAAGGTTTGGCAGATGGAATACAATGTCGGAAAGTGTGAGGTTATCCACCTTGGGAAAAAAAACAGTAAAAGGGAATATTATTTGAATGGAGAGAAATTACAACATGCTGCGGTGCAGAGGGACCTGGGGGTCCTTGTGCATGAAACTCTTTTAGGGAGTTAACGGAAAAAACATTAAACCGTGCCCCCCGATCTGGGGGAAACACCAACATTTACAATGCCAATTTTTTTTATTTTTTTTTTATTTTGGCACAGAATTGAATTTTTCTCCAAGTGCCCACTATAAAAGGGGAGGGGGACACTAAAAGCACCGGCAATTAAAACAAATTAAACTTTAAAACGTAAAATCAAATTAAAATTTGGTTGCCGGGCGTGACGATGCACTCCAGTCCCTCCGGTGCCCACCTCTCGCGGAAGGCCGCGAGCGTACCGGTGGACACCGCGTGCTCCATCTCCAAGGACACCCTGGACCGGATGTAAAAATGCTGGAAATCTCAGCAGGTCAGGCAGCATTTGCCAGGAGACTAAACTCGGGATTGAACCAGGGACCTTTCCCGTGTAAAGCAAACGTGATAACCACTACACTAATCCCAAAAAGTTAGTTTGCAGGTGCAGCAGGTAATCAGGAAGGTGAATGGAATGTTGGCCTTCATTGTGAGAGGGATGGAGTACAAAAGCAGGGAGGTCCTGCTGCAACTGTACAGGGTATTGGTGAGGCCGCACCTGGAGTACTGCGTGCAGTTTTGGTCACCTTACTTAAGGAAGGATATACTAGCTTTGGAGGGGGTACAGAGACGATTCACTAGGCTGATTCCGGAGATGAGGGGGTTACCTTATGATGATAGATTGAGTAGACTGGGTCTTTACTCGTTGGAGTTCAGAAGGATGAGGGGTGATCTTATAGAAACATTTAAAATAATGAAAGGGATAGACAAGATCGAGGCAGAGAGGTTGTTTCCACTGGTCGGGGAGACTCGAACTAGGGGGCACAACCTCAAAATACGGGGAGCCAATTTAAAACCGAGTTGAGAAGGAATTTCTTCTCCCAGAGGGTTGTGAATCTGTGGAATTCTCTGCCCAAGGAAGCAGTTGAGGCTAGCTCATTGAATGTATTCAAGTCACAGATAGATAGATTTTGAACCAATAAGGGAATTAAGGGTTACAGGGAGCGGGCGGGTAAGTGGAGCTGAGTCCACGGCCAGATCAGCCATGATCTTGTTGAATGGCGGAGCAGGCTCGAGGGGCTAGATGGCCTACTCCTGTTCCTAATTCTTATGTTCTTATGTTCTTATGTTCTATGGCAGTACATTGATGTGGAAATCACTGCGCCAGAAAGTTGTGGAGTCTGGATCAGTCGCAGATAGACCGAATGGTAAGGGAGCGAGGGTTCATGAGGTGCGGACAGAGAAGGGGACAGTTAGCCTGATGGCCAGATCTTATGTTGTCGACCTGAGAGTAACACAGAGTCACACAGAGGATGCATGCATAACCTGACATCATTCATCTAGTCTATTATAATGAAATGATGTCACAGGGCTCTTACATTGCTTGACACATTACTCACGTGGTGCATGCGATGGTCCGGCAACCCCACGGGTGGTGACTGTGTGACTGTGGGCCCCCACTAGTGCTGCAGCACGTTTCTCCAGGTGGGTGAGGGTCTGTATTACAGCAGGGCCTCTCCCGGTGCACCTCTGCTGT
>NC_091991.1:184395405-184397905 GCF_044704955.1 Pristiophorus japonicus | reverse complement strand
ACTCACACACTCACTCACACTCACACACACACAGACACACTCACACACACACACTCGCACCCACACACTCACACTCACACACACTCACACTCACGAACACACAAACACATATACTCACACACTCACACTCACAGACACTCACACTCACACACACTCACGCACTCACTCACACTCACAAACACACACTGACACACTTACAAACGCTCGCACACACACAGTCACACTCACACTCACACACACACACACTCGCACACACACACTCACACTACTATACACACACGCACACACTCACACACACACACACACACAAATTCACACACACACACACATTCACACACACACTCTCACACACACACACACACACGCTCACAAATTCAAACAACTCACACACACTCACACTCACGCACTCACATACTCAAACACACGCGCACACACACACACAGTCTCACAGTCTCACTCACTCAACACACACACACACACTCACACACTCACACACTCACACACACACTCTCAGACACTCAAACGCTCACGCACACTCACACTCACGCACTCACATACTCACGCACACACACACTCACACTCACAACTCTCACAAGCACACACACTCACACACACTCACTCACAGACACACACTCACACTCACTCACACACACTCACTCATTCACACACATTCACACTCACACACACACTCACACAAACTCACTCACACACACTCGCACACGAACTCGCACACTCACACACACTCACTCACACACACTCACACTCACACACACACACTCGCACACACACACTCATACACACATACACACACACACACACACTCACACACACACACACTCACACACACACACTCACAGACACACACTCACTCACTCACACACACACACATACACACACTCACACATACTCACTCACTCACTCACACAAACACTCACAGACACACACTCACAAACACTCACAGACACACACTCACACTCACACACAATCACAGACACACACACACACACACTCGCACACACACACTCACACACACACTAACACACACACACGCTCACTCACTCACACATACACACACTCACACACATTCACACTCACACACACACACATATACTCACACACTCACACTCACGGACACACACACTCACACACACTCACACACACACACTCACACACACACACTGACACACTCACACACACACACTCGCACACACACACTCACACTCACACTCACACGCACACACACTCACACACACTCACACACACTCACACACACACACTAACATACACACACTCTCACACACTCAAACACACACTCACACTCTCACACACACACTCACACAAACACATGACCGCTCACACACAAACACACACACACTCACACACTCACTCACACACATACTCAAACACACACACACGCACACACTCACACACACACACACACACAAATTCACACACACACTCACACATTCACACACACACTCTCACACACACACACACACACGCTCACAAATTCAAACAACTCACACACACTCACACTCACGCACTCACATACTCAAACACACGCGCACACACACACACAGTCTCACAGTCTCACTCACTCAACACACACACACACACTCACACACTCACACACTCACACACACACTCTCAGACACTCAAACGCTCACGCACACTCACACTCACGCACTCACATACTCACGCACACACACACTCACACACTCACATACTCACGCACACACACACTCACACACAGACTCTCACAAGCACACACACTCACACACACTCACTCACAGACACACACTCACACACACTCACTCATTCACACACATTCACACTCACACACACACTCACACAAACTCACTCACACACACTCGCACACGAACTCGCACACTCACACACACTCACTCACACACACTCACACTCACACACACACACTCGCACACACACACTCATACACACATACACACACACACACACACTCACACACACACACACTCACACACACACACTCACAGACACACACTCACTCACTCACACACACACACATACACACACTCACACATACTCACTCACTCACTCACACAAACACTCACAGACACACACTCACAAACACTCACAGACACACACTCACACTCACACACAATCACAGACACACACTCACTCACACTCACACTCACACACACTCACACTCACGAACACACAAACACATATACTCACACACTCACACTCACAGACACTCACACTCACACACACTCACGCACTCACTCACACTCACAAACACACACTGACACACTTACAAACGCTCGCACACACACAGTCACACTCACACTCACACACACACACACTCGCACACACACACTCACACACACACTAACACACACACACTACTATACACACACGCTCACTCACTCACACATACACACACACACACATTCACACTCACACACACACACATATACTCACACACTCGCACTCACGGACACACACTCACACACACTCA
>NC_091991.1:184385405-184390405 GCF_044704955.1 Pristiophorus japonicus | reverse complement strand
CACACACTCACGCACACACTAACACACACACACACTCACACACACACTCTCACACACTCAAACACACACATGCACTCATATGCACTCTCACACTCGCTCACACTCACACTCACACACACTCACACTCACGCACTCACATACTCACACACACACACTCACACAAACACACGCCTGTTCACACACACACACACTCACACACTCACTCACACACACACATGCACAAACAGACACTCACACATACACACACGCACACACACACACACACACATTCACACACACACTCACACACACCCACACACTCACACACACACTCTCACGCACTCAAACACACACAATCACACACACTCACAGACACACACTCACTCACACTCACTCACACACACTCGCACACTCACACACACTCACACACACACACTCACACTCACACACACACACTCGCACACACACACTCATACACACATACACACACACACACTCACACACTCACACTCTCACGCACTCACTCACAGACACACACTCACACTCACTCACACACATTCGCACTCACACTCACAAACACTCACAGACATACACTCACACTCACACACAATCACAGACACACACTCACTCACACTCACACTCACACTCACAGACACACATACTCACACACTCACACTCACAGACTCTCACACTCACACGCACTCACACACTCACTCACACTCACACACACACACACACTGACACACTCACACACGCTCGCACACACACACACACTCACACTCACACGCACACACACACACACTCGCACACACACACTCACACACAAACTAACACAAGCACACTAATACACACACACACTCACTCACTCACACATACACACACTCACGTACACTCACACTCGCACTCACATACACACACACTCACACACACACATGCACACACTCACACACACACTCAAACACACACACACACCCACAAACTCAAACACACACTCACACACACACACTCGCACACACACACTCACACTCACACGCACACACACTCACACACACATTCACACACACTCACACACACTAACACACACACACTCTCACACACTCAAACACACACTCTCACACACACACACTCACACACTCACGTACACTCACACTCACGCACTCACATACACACACACTCACACACACACACACATGCACACTCACACACACACTCATACACAAACTCACTCACACACACACACACTCGCACACTCTCACTCACTCACACCCGCACTCACACACACTCACTCACACACACTTGCACACACACTCACTCACACACACACACACACTCACACTCACACACACACACAATCGCATACACACACACTCACACACACACACACTCAACGCACACACACTCTCACACTCACACTCGCACACGCACACTCACACACACACTAACACACACACACTAATACACACACACGCTCACTCACACACACACACACACACTCACACTCACACACACACACACACTCGCACAAACACACTCACACACACACTCACACACTCAACGCACGCACACTCTCACACTCACACCCGCACACACACACTCACACACACACTAACACACACAAACACTCACACACACACTCTCACACACTCAAACACACACATGCACTCATATGCACTCTCACACTCGCTCACACTCACAATCACACACACTCACACTCACGCACTCACATACTCACACACACACACTCACACAAACACATGCCTGTTCACACACACACACACTCACACATTCACACACACACTCACACACACCCACACACTCACACACACACTCTCACGCACTCAAACACACACAATCACACACACTCACAGACACACACTCACTCACACTCACTCACACACACTCGCACACTCACACACACTCACACACTCACACACACTCACACTCACACACACACACTCGCACACACACACTCATACACACATACACACACACACACTCACACACTCACACTCTCACGCACTCACTCACAGACACACACTCACACTCACTCACTCACACACATTCGCACTCACACTCACAGACACACATACTCACACACTCACACTCACAGACTCTCACAATCACACGCACTCACACACTCACTCACACTCACACACACACACACTGACACACACGCTCGCACACACACACACTCACACGCACACACACACACACTCGCACACACACACTCACACACAAACTAACACAAGCACACTAATACACACACACGCTCACTCACTCACACATACACACACTCACACACATTCACACTCACACACACCCACACAGATACTCACACACTCGCACACACGTACACACACTCACACACACTCACACACTCGCACACACACACACTAACACACACACACTCTCACACACTCAAACACACACTCACACTCTCACACACACACACACACAAACACATGACCGCTCACACACACACACACACACACACACACTCACACACTCACTCACACACATACTCAAACACACACACTCACACACACTCACACACACACACTAACACACACACACTCTCACACACTCAAACACACACTCACACTCTCACACACACACACTCACACAAACACACGACCGCTCACACACACACACACACACACACTCACACACTCACACACACACTCTCACACACACACACACACTCTCACAAATTCAAACAACTCACACACACTCACACTCACGCACTCAAATACTCAAACACACGCACACACACACAGTCTCACAGTCTCACACACTCAACACACACACACACACACTCACACACTCACACACACACTCTCACACACTCAAACACACACACGCACACACTCAAGCACTCACACACATGCTCACACTCACACACTCACGCAGTCTCACACTCACGCACTCACATACTCACACACACACACACTCACACACAGACTCTCATACGCACACACACTCACACACACTCACTCACAGACACACACTCACACACACTCACTCACTCAAACACATTCACACTCACACACACACTCACACAAACTCACTCACACACACTCGCACACAAACTCGCACACTCACACACACTCACTCACACACACTCACACACACACACTCATACACACACACACACTCACACACACACGCACACTCACACACACTCACTCACAGACACACACTCACACACACTCACTCACAGACACACACTCACACTCACTCACTCACACACACACATACACACACTCACACATACTCACTCACTCACTCACTCACACATTCACACTCACACTCACAAACACTCACAGACACACACTCACACTCACACACACTCACAGACACACACTCACTCACACTCACGAACACACTCACACTCACGAACACACAAACACATATACTCACTCACTCACACTCACAGACACTCACACTCACACACTCACTCACACTCACACACACACACACTGACACACTTACACACGCTCGCACACACACAGTCACACTCACACTCACACACACACACTCGCACACACACACTCACACACACACTAACACACACACACACTAATATACACACACGCTCACTCACTCACACATACACACACACACATTCACACTCACACACGCACACATATACTCACACACTCACACTCACGAACACTCACACACACACACTGACACACTCACACATGCTCGCACACACACACTCACACTCACACTCACGCACACACACACACTCACACACACACACTCACACACACTCACTCACACTCACACACACACTCACTCACGCTAGCACACACACACTCACACTCACACTCACACACACACGCACACTCGCACACATACACTCACACACACACTAACACACCCACAGACTGATACACACACACGCTCACTCACTCACACATACACACACTCACACACATTCACACTCACACACACACACATATACTCACACACTCACACTCACGGACACACACTCACACACACTCACACACTCACTCACACTCACACACTCACACACACACACTGACACACTCTCACACGCTCGCACACACACACTCACACTCACACACACACTCACACTCACACACACACACTCGCACATACACACTCATACACACATACACACACACACACTCACACACACACACACACACACACACACACACTCACACACACTCACTCACTCACAGACACACACTCATGGACACACACTCACACACACACACATACACACACACACATACTCACTCACACACTCACTCACGCACTCACACATTCGCACTCACACTCACAAACACTCACAGACAAACACTCACACTCACACACACTCACAGACACACACTCACTCACACTCACACTCGCACACACACACTCACACTCACACTAACACACACACACACTAATACACACACACGCTCACTCACTCACACATACACACACTCACACACATTCACACTCACACACACACACATATACTCACACACTCACACTCACGGACACTCATACTCACACACAGTCACACACTCACTCACACTCACACACTCACACACACATACTGACACACTCACACACGCTCACACACAAACACTCACACTCACACACACACACATACACTCGCACACACACACTCACACTCACACGCACACACACTCACACACACACTCACACACACTCACACACACACACTAACACACACACACTCTCATACACTCAAACACACTCACACTCTCACACACACACACTCACACACTCACGTACACTCACACTCGCACTCACATACACACACACTCACACACACACATGCACACACTCACACACACACTCAAACACACACACACACTCACAAACTCAAACACACACTCACACACACACACTCGCACACACACACTCACACTCACACGCACACACACTCACACACACATTCACACACACTCACACACACACACTAACACACACACACTCTCACACACTCAAACACACACTCTCACACACACACA
>NC_091991.1:184375405-184377905 GCF_044704955.1 Pristiophorus japonicus | reverse complement strand
CACTCACACACACACACTAACACACACACACTCTCATACACTCAAACACACTCACACTCTCACACACACACACTCACACACTCACGTACACTCACACTCGCACTCACATACACACACACTCACACACACACATGCACACACTCACACACACACTCAAACACACACACACACTCACAAACTCAAACACACACTCACACACACTCACTCGCACACACACACTCACACTCACACGCACACACACTCACACACACATTCACACACACTCACACACACACACTAACACACACACACTCTCACACACTCAAACACACACTCTCACACACACACACTCACACACTCACGTACACTCACACTCACGCACTCACATACACACACACTCACACACACACACACATGCACACTCACACACACACACTCATACACAAACTCACACACACACACACACTCGCACACTCTCACTCACTCACACCCGCACTCACACACACTCACTCACACACACTTGCACACACACTCACTCACACACACACACACACACTCACACTCACACACACACACAATCGCACACACACACACTCACACACACACACACTCAACGCACACACACTCTCACACTCACACTCGCACACACACACTCACACACACACTAACACACACACACTAATACACACACACGCTCACTCACACACACACACACACACACACTCACACTCACACACACACACACACTCGCACAAACACACTCACACACACACTCACACACTCAACGCACGCACACTCTCACACTCACACCCGCACACACACACTCACGCACACACTAACACACACACACACTCACACACACACTCTCACACACTCAAACACACACGTGCACTCATATGCACTCTCACACTCGCTCACACTCACAATCACACACACTCACACTCACGCACTCACATACTCACACACACACACTCACACAAACACACGCCTGTTCACACACACACACACTCACACACTCACTCACACACACACATGCACAAACAGACACTCACACATACACACACGCACACACACACACACACACATTCACACACACACTCACACACACCCACACACTCACACACACACTCTCACGCACTCAAACACACACAATCACACACACTCACAGACACACACTCACTCACACTCACTCACACACACTCGCACACTCACACACACTCACACACACACACTCACACTCACACACACACACTCGCACACACACACTCATACACACATACACACACACACACTCACACACTCACACTCTCACGCACTCACTCACAGACACACACTCACACTCACTCACACACATTCGCACTCACACTCACAAACACTCACAGACATACACTCACACTCACACACAATCACAGACACACACTCACTCACACTCACACTCACACTCACAGACACACATACTCACACACTCACACTCACAGACTCTCACACTCACACGCACTCACACACTCACTCACACTCACACACACACACACACTGACACACTCACACACGCTCGCACACACACACACACTCACACTCACACGCACACACACACACACTCGCACACACACACTCACACACAAACTAACACAAGCACACTAATACACACACACACTCACTCACTCACACATACACACACTCACGTACACTCACACTCGCACTCACATACACACACACTCACACACACACATGCACACACTCACACACACACTCAAACACACACACACACCCACAAACTCAAACACACACTCACACACACACACTCGCACACACACACTCACACTCACACGCACACACACTCACACACACATTCACACACACTCACACACACTAACACACACACACTCTCACACACTCAAACACACACTCTCACACACACACACTCACACACTCACGTACACTCACACTCACGCACTCACATACACACACACTCACACACACACACACATGCACACTCACACACACACTCATACACAAACTCACTCACACACACACACACTCGCACACTCTCACTCACTCACACCCGCACTCACACACACTCACTCACACACACTTGCACACACACTCACTCACACACACACACACACTCACACTCACACACACACACAATCGCACACACACACACTCACACACACACACACTCAACGCACACACACTCTCACACTCACACTCGCACACGCACACTCACACACACACTAACACACACACACTAATACACACACACGCTCACTCACACACACACACACACACTCACACTCACACACACACACACACTCGCACAAACACACTCACACACACACTCACACACTCAACGCACGCACACTCTCACACTCACACCCGCACACACACACTCACACACACACTAACACACACAAACACTCACACACACACTCTCACACACTCAAACACACACATGCACTCATATGCACTCTCACACTCGCTCACACTCACAATCACACACACTCACACTCACGCACTCACA
>NC_091991.1:184352905-184372905 GCF_044704955.1 Pristiophorus japonicus | reverse complement strand
CACACTCACACACTCACTCACACACATACTCAAACACACACACACGCACACACTCACACACACACACACACAAATTCACACACACACTCACACATTCACACACACACTCTCACACACACACACACACACGCTCACAAATTCAAACAACTCACATACACTCACACTCACGCACTCACATACTCAAACACACGCGCACACACACACACAGTCTCACAGTCTCACTCACTCAACACACACACACACACACACACACTCACACACTCACACACACACTCTCAGACACTCAAACGCTCACGCACACTCACACTCATGCACTCACATACTCACGCACACACACACTCACACACAGACTCTCACACGCACACACACTCACACACACTCACTCACAGACACACACTCACACTCACTCACACACACTCACTCATTCACACACATTCACACTCACACACACACTCACACAAACTCACTCACACTCACTCACACACACTCTCACTTACTTACACTCTCACACACACACACTGACACACTCGCACACACACTCACACAAACTCACTCACACACACTCGCACACGAACTCGCACACTCACACACACTCACTCACACACACTCACACTCACACACTCACACACACACTCTCAGGCACTCAAACGCTCACGCACACTCACACTCACGCACTCACATACTCACGCACACACACACTCACACACTCGCTCACACTCACACACTCACACACACACTGACACACTCTCACACGCTCGCACACACACACTCACACTCACACACACACACACACACTCGCACACACACACTAATACACACACATACTAATACACACACACGCACACACTCACACACACACACACAAATTCACACACACACTCACACATTCACACACACACTCTCACACACACACACACACACACGCTCACAAATTCAAACAACTCACACACACTCACACTCACGCACTCACATACTCAAACACGCGCACACACACACACAGTCTCACAGTCTCACTCACTCAACACACACACACACACTCACACACTCACACACACACTCTCAGACACTCAAACGCTCACGCACACTCACACTCACGCACTCACATACTCACGCACACACACACTCACACACAGACTCTCACACGCACACACACTCACACACACTCACTCACAGACACACACTCACACTCACTCACACACACTCATTCATTCACACACATTCACACTCACACACACACTCACACAAACTCACTCACACACACTCGCACACGAACTCGCACACTCACACACACTCACTCACACACACTCACACTCACACACACTCACTCACAGACACACACTCACACTCACTCACTCACACACACACACATACACACACTCACACATACTCACTCACTCACTCACACAAACACTCACAGACACACACTCACAAACACTCACAGACACACATTCACATTCACACACACTCACAGACACACACTCACTCACACTCACACTCACACACACTCACACTCACGAACACATATACTCACACACTCACACTCACAGACACTCACACTCACACACACTCACGCACTCACTCACACTCACAAACACACACTGACACACTTACAAACGCTCGCACACACACAGTCACACTCACACTCACACACACACACACTCGCACACACACACTCACACACACACTAACACACACACACTACTATACACACACGCTCACTCACTCACACATACACACACACACACATTCACACTCACACTCACACACACACACACTCGCACACACACACTAACACACACACATACTAATACACACACACGCTCACACCCTCCCACACACGGACACACACTCACACACACTCACACACTCACTCACACTCACACACACACAGACACACTCACACACACACACTCGCACCCACACACTCACACTCACACACACTCACACTCACGAACACACAAACACATATACTCACACACTCACACTCACAGACACTCACACTCACACACACTCACGCACTCACTCACACTCACAAACACACACTGACACACTTACAAACGCTCGCACACACACAGTCACACTCACACTCACACACACACACACTCGCACACACACACTCACACACACACTAACACACACACACTACTATACACACACGCTCACTCACTCACACATACACACACACACACATTCACACTCACACACACACACATATACTCACACACTCGCACTCACGGACACACACTCACACACACTCACACACTCGCTCACACTCACACACTCACACACACACTGACACACTCTCACACGCTCGCACACACACACTCACACTCACACACACACACACACTCGCACACACACACTAACACACACACATACTAATACACACACACGCACACACTCACACACACACACACAAATTCACACACACACTCACACATTCACACACACACTCTCACACACACACACACACACGCTCACAAATTCAAACAACTCACACACACTCACACTCACGCACTCACATACTCAAACACACGCGCACACACACACACAGTCTCACAGTCTCACTCACTCAACACACACACACACACTCACACACTCACACACTCACACACACACTGACACACTCTCACACGCTCGCACTCGCACACGAACTCGCACACTCACACACACTCACTCACACACACTCACACTCACACACACACACTCGCACACACACACTCATACACACATACACACACACACACTCACATACACACACACTCACACACACTCACTCACAGACACACACTCACTCACTCACACACACACACATACACACACTCACACATACTCACTCACTCACTCACACAAACACTCACAGACACACACTCACAAACACTCACAGACACACACTCACACTCACACACAATCACAGACACACACTCACTCACACTCACACTCACACACACTCACACTCACGAACACACAAACGCATATACTCACACACTCACACTCACAGACACTCACACTCACACACACTCACGCACTCACTCACACTCACAAACACACACTGACACACTTACAAACGCTCGCACACACACAGTCACACTCACACTCACACACACACACACTCGCACACACACACTCACACACACACTAACACACACACACTACTATACACACACGCTCACTCACTCACACATACACACACACACACATTCACACTCACACACACACACATATACTCACACACTCGCACTCACGGACACACACTCACACACACTCACACACTCGCTCACACTCACACACTCACACACACACTGACACACTCTCACACGCTCGCACACACACACTCACACTCACACACACACACACACACTCGCACACACACACTAACACACACACATACTAATACACACACACGCTCACTCACTCACACATACACACACTCACACACTCACACACTCACTCACACACATACTCAAACACACACACACGCACACACTCACACACACACACACACAAATTCACACACACACTCACACATTCACACACACACTCTCACTCACACACACACACACGCTCACAAATTCAAACAACTCACACACACTCACACTCACGCACTCACATACTCAAACACGCGCACACACACACACAGTCTCACAGTCTCACTCACTCAACACACACACACACACTCACACACTCACACACACACTCTCAGACACTCAAACGCTCACGCACACTCACACTCACGCACTCACATACTCACGCACACACACACTCACACACAGACTCTCACACGCACACACACTCACACACACTCACTCACAGACACACACTCACACTCACTCACACACACTCACTCATTCACACACGTTCACACTCACACACACACTCACACACACACTCACACAAACTCACTCACACACACTCGCACACGAACTCGCACACTCACACACACTCACTCACACACACTCTCACTTACTCACACTCTCTCACACACACACACTCACACACACACTAACACACACACACTGACACACTCACACACACACACTCACACACACACACTCACACTCACACTCACACGCACACACAAACACTCACACACACACACTAACACACACACACTCTCACACACTCAAGCACACACTCACACTCTCACACACACACTCACACAAACACATGACCGCTCACACACACACACACACACTCACACACTCACTCACACACATACTCAAACACACACACACGCACACACTCACACACACACACACACACACAAATTCACACACACACTCACACATTCACACACACACTCTCACACACACACACACACACACGCTCACAAATTTAAACAACTCACACACATTCACACTCACGCACTCACATACTCAAACACACGCGCACACACACACACAGTCTCACAGTCTCACTCACTCAACACACACACACACACTCACACACTCACACACACACTCTCAGACACTCAAACGCTCACGCACACTCACACTCACGCACTCACATACTCACGCACACACACACTCACACACAGACTCTCACACGCACACACACTCACACACACTCACTCACAGACACACACTCACACTCACTCACACACACTCACTCATTCACACACATTCACACTCACACACACACTCACACAAACTCACTCACACACACTCGCACACGAACTCGCACACTCACACACACTCACTCACACACACTCACACTCACACACACACACTCGCACACACAGACTCATACACACATACACACACACACACTCACACACACACACACTCACACACACTCACTCACAGACACACACTCACTCACTCACACACACACACATATACACACTCACACATACTCACTCACTCACTCACACAAACACTCACAGACACACACTCACAAACACTCACAGACACACACTCACACTCACACACAATCACAGACACACACTCACTCACACTCACACTCACACACACTCACACTCACGAACACACAAACACATATACTCACACACTCACACTCACAGACACTCACACTCACACACACTCACGCACTCACTCACACTCACAAACACACACTGACACACTTACAAACGCTCGCACACACACAGTCACACTCACACTCACACACACACACACTCGCACACACACACTCACACACACACTAACACACACACACTACTATACACACACGCTCACTCACTCACACATACACACACACACACATTCACACTCACACACACACACATATACTCACACACTCGCACTCACGGACACACACTCACACACACTCACACACTCGCTCACACTCACACACTCACACACACACTGACACACTCTCACACGCTCGCACACACACACTCACACTCACACACACACACACACACTCGCACACACACACTAACACACACACATACTAATACACACACACGCTCACTCACTCACACATACACACACTCACACACTCACACACTCACTCACACACATACTCAAACACACACACACGCACACACTCACACACACACACACAAATTCACACACACACTCACACATTCACACACACACTCTCACTCACACACACACACACGCTCACAAATTCAAACAACTCACACACACTCACACTCACGCACTCACATACTCAAACACGCGCACACACACAGTCTCACAGTCTCACTCACTCAACACACACACACACACTCACACACTCACACACACACTCTCAGACACTCAAACGCTCACGCACACTCACACTCACGCACTCACATACTCACGCACACACACACTCACACACAGACTCTCACACGCACACACACTCACACACACTCACTCACAGACACACACTCACACTCACTCACACACACTCACTCATTCACACACATTCACACTCACACACACACTCACACAAACTCACTCACACACACTCGCACACGAACTCGCACACTCACACACACTCACTCACACACACTCTCACTTACTCACACTCTCTCATACACACACACACACTCGCACACACACACTCACACACACACTAACACACACACATACTAATACACACACACGCTCACTCACTCACACATACACACACTCACACACATTCACACTCACACACACACACATATACTCACACACTCACACTCACGGACACACACACTCACACACACTCACACACACACACTGACACACTCACACACACACACTCGCACACACACACTCACACTCACACGCACACACACTCACACACACTCACACACACTCACACACACACACTAACACACACACACTCTCACACACTCAAACACACACTCACACTCTCACACACACACTCACACAAACACATGACCGCTCACACACACACACACACACTCACACACTCACTCACACGCATACTCAAACACACACACACGCACACACTCACACACACACACACACACACAAATTCACACACACACTCACACATTCACACACACACTCTCACACACACACACACACGCTCACAAATTCAAACAACTCACACACACTCACACTCACGCACTCACATACTCAAACACACGCGCACACACACACACAGTCTCACAGACTCACTCACTCAACACACACACACACACTCACACACTCACACACACACTCTCAGACACTCAAACGCTCACGCACACTCACACTCACGCACTCACATACTCACGCACACACACACTCACACACAGACTCTCACACGCACACACACTCACACACACTCACTCACAGACACACACTCACACTCACTCACACACACTCACTCATTCACACACATTCACACTCACACACACACTCACACAAACTCACTCACACACACTCGCACACGAACTCGCACACTCACACACACTCACTCACACACACTCACACTCACACACACACACTCGCACACACACACTCACTCACTCACACACGCACACATACACACACTCACACATACTCACTCACTCACTCACACAAACACTCACAGACACACACTCACAAACACTCACAGACACACACTCACACTCACACACAATCACACACACTCACTCACAGACACACACTCACTCACTCACACACACACACATACACACACTCACACATACTCACTCACTCACTCACACAAACACTCACAGACACACACTCACACTCACACACAATCACAGACACACACTCACTCACACTCACACTCACACACACTCACACTCACGAACACACAAACACATATACTCATACACTCACACTCACAGACACACACACTCACACACACTCACGCACTCACTCACACTCACAAACACACACTGACACACTTACAAACGCTCGCACACACACAGTCACACTCACACTCACACACACACACACTCGCACACACACACTCACACACACACTAACACACACACACTACTATACACACACGCTCACACACTCACACATACACACACACACACATTCACACTCACACACACACACACCCTCGCACACACACACTAACACACACACATACTAATACACACACATGCTCACTCACTCACACATACACACACTCACACACTTTCACACTCACACACACACACATATACTCACACACTCACACTCACGGACACTCACACTCACACACACTCACACACTCACTCACACTCACACACTCACACACACACACTGACACACTCACACACACACACTCGCACCCACACACTGACACTCACATGCACACACACTCACACACACACTCATACACACTCACACACACACACTAACACACACTCACATTCTCACACACACACTCTCACTCACTCACACTCTCTCACACACACACACACACACTCGCACACACACACACTCACACACTCACACACGCTCACACACAAACACTCACACTCACACTCACACACACACACACTCACAGACACACACTGACACACTCACACAAACACACTCGCACACACACGCTCGCACACACACACTCACACTCACACACACACACACACACTCGCACACACACACTAACACACACACATACTAATACACACACACGCTCACTCACTCACACATACACACACTCACACACTCACACACTCACTCACACACATACTCAAACACACACACACGCACACACTCACACACACACACACAAATTCACACACACACTCACACATTCACACACACACTCTCACTCACACACACACACACGCTCACAAATTCAAACAACTCACACACACTCACACTCACGCACTCACATACTCAAACACGCGCACACACACAGTCTCACAGTCTCACTCACTCAACACACACACACACACTCACACACTCACACACACACTCTCAGACACTCAAACGCTCACGCACACTCACACTCACGCACTCACATACTCACGCACACACACACTCACACACAGACTCTCACACGCACACACACTCACACACACTCACTCACAGACACACACTCACACTCACTCACACACACTCACTCATTCACACACATTCACACTCACACACACACTCACACAAACTCACTCACACACACTCGCACACGAACTCGCACACTCACACACACTCACTCACACACACTCTCACTTACTCACACTCTCTCATACACACACACACACTCGCACACACACACTCACACACACACTAACACACACACATACTAATACACACACACACTCACACACTCACACATACACACACTCACACACATTCACACTCACACACACACACATATACTCACACACTCACACTCACGGACACACACACTCACACACACTCACACACACACACTGACACACTCACACACACACACTCGCACACACACACTCACACTCACACGCACACACACTCACACACACTCACACACACTCACACACACACACTAACACACACACACTCTCACACACTCAAACACACACTCACACTCTCACACACACACTCACACAAACACATGACCGCTCACACACACACACACACACTCACACACTCACTCACACGCATACTCAAACACACACACACGCACACACTCACACACACACACACACACACAAATTCACACACACACTCACACATTCACACACACACTCTCACACACACACACACACGCTCACAAATTCAAACAACTCACACACACTCACACTCACGCACTCACATACTCAAACACACGCGCACACACACACACAGTCTCACAGACTCACTCACTCAACACACACACACACACTCACACACTCACACACACACTCTCAGACACTCAAACGCTCACGCACACTCACACTCACGCACTCACATACTCACGCACACACACACTCACACACAGACTCTCACACGCACACACACTCACACACACTCACTCACAGACACACACTCACACTCACTCACACACACTCACTCATTCACACACATTCACACTCACACACACACTCACACAAACTCACTCACACACACTCGCACACGAACTCGCACACTCACACACACTCACTCACACACACTCACACTCACACACACACACTCGCACACACACACTCACTCACTCACACACACACACATACACACACTCACACATACTCACTCACTCACTCACACAAACACTCACAGACACACACTCACAAACACTCACAGACACACACTCACACTCACACACAATCACACACACTCACTCACAGACACACACTCACTCACTCACACACACACACATACACACACTCACACATACTCACTCACTCACTCACACAAACACTCACAGACACACACTCACACTCACACACAATCACAGACACACACTCACTCACACTCACACTCACACACACTCACACTCACGAACACACAAACACATATACTCATACACTCACACTCACAGACACACACACTCACACACACTCACGCACTCACTCACACTCACAAACACACACTGACACACTTACAAACGCTCGCACACACACAGTCACACTCACACTCACACACACACACACTCGCACACACACACTCACACACACACACTAACACACACACACTACTATACACACACGCTCACACACTCACACATACACACACACACACATTCACACTCACACACACACACACCCTCGCACACACACACTAACACACACACATACTAATACACACACATGCTCACTCACTCACACATACACACACTCACACACTTTCACACTCACACACACACACATATACTCACACACTCACACTCACGGACACTCACACTCACACACACTCACACACTCACTCACACTCACACACTCACACACACACACTGACACACTCACACACACACACTCGCACCCACACACTGACACTCACATGCACACACACTCACACACACACTCACACACACTCACACACACACACTAACACACACTCACACTCTCACACACACACTCTCACTCACTCACACTCTCTCACACACACACACACACACTCGCACACACACACTCACACACTCACACACGCTCACACACAAACACTCACACTCACACTCACACACACACACACTCACAGACACACACTGACACACTCACACAAACACACTCGCACACACACACTCACATTCATACACACACACACTCACACACACACTCACACACACTCACACACACACACTAACACACACACACTCTCATACACTCAAACACACACTCACACTCACACACACACACACGTACACTCACACTCGCACTCACATACACACACACTCACACACACACACACATGCACACGCTCACACACACGGACACTCAGACTCACACACACTCACACACTCACTCACACTTACACACTCACACACACACACTGACACACTCACACACACACAATCACACACACTCACACACTCGCTCACACTGACACACTCACACAAACACACTCGCACACACACGCTCGCACACACACACTCACACTCACACACACACACACACACTCGCACACACACACTAACACACACACATACTAATACACACACACGCTCACTCACTCACACATACACACACTCACACACTCACACACTCACTCACACACATACTCAAACACACACACACGCACACACTCACACACACACACACAAATTCACACACACACTCACACATTCACACACACACTCTCACTCACACACACACACACGCTCACAAATTCAAACAACTCACACACACTCACACTCACGCACTCACATACTCAAACACGCGCACACACACAGTCTCACAGTCTCACTCACTCAACACACACACACACACTCACACACTCACACACACACTCTCAGACACTCAAACGCTCACGCACACTCACACTCACGCACTCACATACTCACGCACACACACACTCACACACAGACTCTCACACGCACACACACTCACACACACTCACTCACAGACACACACTCACACTCACTCACACACACTCACTCATTCACACACATTCACACTCACACACACACTCACACAAACTCACTCACACACACTCGCACACGAACTCGCACACTCACACACACTCACTCACACACACTCTCACTTACTCACACTCTCTCATACACACACACACACTCGCACACACACACTCACACACACACTAACACACACACATACTAATACACACACACACTCACACACTCACACATACACACACTCACACACATTCACACTCACACACACACACATATACTCACACACTCACACTCACGGACACACACACTCACACACACTCACACACACACACTGACACACTCACACACACACACTCGCACACACACACTCACACTCACACGCACACACACTCACACACACTCACACACACTCACACACACACACTAACACACACACACTCTCACACACTCAAACACACACTCACACTCTCACACACACACTCACACAAACACATGACCGCTCACACACACACACACACACTCACACACTCACTCACACGCATACTCAAACACACACACACGCACACACTCACACACACACACACACACACAAATTCACACACACACTCACACATTCACACACACACTCTCACACACACACACACACGCTCACAAATTCAAACAACTCACACACACTCACACTCACGCACTCACATACTCAAACACACGCGCACACACACACACAGTCTCACAGACTCACTCACTCAACACACACACACACACTCACACACTCACACACACACTCTCAGACACTCAAACGCTCACGCACACTCACACTCACGCACTCACATACTCACGCACACACACACTCACACACAGACTCTCACACGCACACACACTCACACACACTCACTCACAGACACACACTCACACTCACTCACACACACTCACTCATTCACACACATTCACACTCACACACACACTCACACAAACTCACTCACACACACTCGCACACGAACTCGCACACTCACACACACTCACTCACACACACTCACACTCACACACACACACTCGCACACACACACTCACTCACTCACACACACACACATACACACACTCACACATACTCACTCACTCACTCACACAAACACTCACAGACACACACTCACAAACACTCACAGACACACACTCACACTCACACACAATCACACACACTCACTCACAGACACACACTCACTCACTCACACACACACACATACACACACTCACACATACTCACTCACTCACTCACACAAACACTCACAGACACACACTCACACTCACACACAATCACAGACACACACTCACTCACACTCACACTCACACACACTCACACTCACGAACACACAAACACATATACTCATACACTCACACTCACAGACACACACACTCACACACACTCACGCACTCACTCACACTCACAAACACACACTGACACACTTACAAACGCTCGCACACACACAGTCACACTCACACTCACACACACACACACTCGCACACACACACTCACACACACACACTAACACACACACACTACTATACACACACGCTCACACACTCACACATACACACACACACACATTCACACTCACACACACACACACCCTCGCACACACACACTAACACACACACATACTAATACACACACATGCTCACTCACTCACACATACACACACTCACACACTTTCACACTCACACACACACACATATACTCACACACTCACACTCACGGACACTCACACTCACACACACTCACACACTCACTCACACTCACACACTCACACACACACACTGACACACTCACACACACACACTCGCACCCACACACTGACACTCACATGCACACACACTCACACACACACTCACACACACTCACACACACACACTAACACACACTCACACTCTCACACACACACTCTCACTCACTCACACTCTCTCACACACACACACACACACTCGCACACACACACTCACACACTCACACACGCTCACACACAAACACTCACACTCACACTCACACACACACACACTCACAGACACACACTGACACACTCACACAAACACACTCGCACACACACACTCACATTCATACACACACACACTCACACACACACTCACACACACTCACACACACACACTAACACACACACACTCTCATACACTCAAACACACACTCACACTCACACACACACACACGTACACTCACACTCGCACTCACATACACACACACTCACACACACACACACATGCACACGCTCACACACACGGACACTCAGACTCACACACACTCACACACTCACTCACACTTACACACTCACACACACACACTGACACACTCACACACACACAATCACACACACTCACACACTCGCTCACACTGACACACTCACACAAACACACTCGCACACACACGCTCGCACACACACACTCACACTCACACACACACACACACACTCGCACACACACACTAACACACACACATACTAATACACACACACGCTCACTCACTCACACATACACACACTCACACACTCACACACTCACTCACACACATACTCAAACACACACACACGCACACACTCACACACACACACACAAATTCACACACACACTCACACATTCACACACACACTCTCACTCACACACACACACACGCTCACAAATTCAAACAACTCACACACACTCACACTCACGCACTCACATACTCAAACACGCGCACACACACAGTCTCACAGTCTCACTCACTCAACACACACACACACACTCACACACTCACACACACACTCTCAGACACTCAAACGCTCACGCACACTCACACTCACGCACTCACATACTCACGCACACACACACTCACACACAGACTCTCACACGCACACACACTCACACACACTCACTCACAGACACACACTCACACTCACTCACACACACTCACTCATTCACACACATTCACACTCACACACACACTCACACAAACTCACTCACACACACTCGCACACGAACTCGCACACTCACACACACTCACTCACACACACTCTCACTTACTCACACTCTCTCATACACACACACACACTCGCACACACACACTCACACACACACTAACACACACACATACTAATACACACACACGCTCACTCACTCACACATACACACACTCACACACATTCACACTCACACACACACACATATACTCACACACTCACACTCACGGACACACACACTCACACACACTCACACACACACACTGACACACTCACACACACACACTCGCACACACACACTCACACTCACACGCACACACACTCACACACACTCACACACACTCACACACACACACTAACACACACACACTCTCACACACTCAAACACACACTCACACTCTCACACACACACTCACACAAACACATGACCGCTCACACACACACACACACACTCACACACTCACTCACACGCATACTCAAACACACACACACGCACACACTCACACACACACACACACACACAAATTCACACACACACTCACACATTCACACACACACTCTCACACACACACACACACGCTCACAAATTCAAACAACTCACACACACTCACACTCACGCACTCACATACTCAAACACACGCGCACATACACACACAGTCTCACAGACTCACTCACTCAACACACACACACACACTCACACACTCACACACACACTCTCAGACACTCAAACGCTCACGCACACTCACACTCACGCACTCACATACTCACGCACACACACACTCACACACAGACTCTCACACGCACACACACTCACACACACTCACTCACAGACACACACTCACACTCACTCACACACACTCACTCATTCACACACATTCACACTCACACACACACTCACACAAACTCACTCACACACACTCGCACACGAACTCGCACACTCACACACACTCACTCACACACACTCACACTCACACACACACACTCGCACACACACACTCACTCACTCACACACACACACATACACACACTCACACATACTCACTCACTCACTCACACAAACACTCACAGACACACACTCACAAACACTCACAGACACACACTCACACTCACACACAATCACACACACTCACTCACAGACACACACTCACTCACTCACACACACACACATACACACACTCACACATACTCACTCACTCACTCACACAAACACTCACAGACACACACTCACACTCACACACAATCACAGACACACACTCACTCACACTCACACTCACACACACTCACACTCACGAACACACAAACACATATACTCATACACTCACACTCACAGACACACACACTCACACACACTCACGCACTCACTCACACTCACAAACACACACTGACACACTTACAAACGCTCGCACACACACAGTCACACTCACACTCACACACACACACACTCGCACACACACACTCACACACACACACTAACACACACACACTACTATACACACACGCTCACACACTCACACATACACACACACACACATTCACACTCACACACACACACACCCTCGCACACACACACTAACACACACACATACTAATACACACACATGCTCACTCACTCACACATACACACACTCACACACTTTCACACTCACACACACACACATATACTCACACACTCACACTCACGGACACTCACACTCACACACACTCACACACTCACTCACACTCACACACTCACACACACACACTGACACACTCACACACACACACTCGCACCCACACACTGACACTCACATGCACACACACTCACACACACACTCACACACACTCACACACACACACTAACACACACTCACACTCTCACACACACACTCTCACTCACTCACACTCTCTCACACACACACACTCGCACACACACACTCACACACTCACACACGCTCACACACAAACACTCACATTCACACTCACACACACACACACTCACAGACACACACTGACACACTCACACAAACACACTCGCACACACACACTCACATTCATACACACACACACTCACACACACACTCACACACACTCACACACACACACTAACACACACACACTCTCATACACTCAAACACACACTCACACTCTCACACACACACACGTACACTCACACTCGCACTCACATACACACACACTCACACACACACACACATGCACACGCTCACACACACGGACACTCAGACTCACACACACTCACACACTCACTCACACTTACACACTCACACACACACACTGACACACTCACACACACACACTCACACACACTCACACACACACTCACACACACACACTCACACACACACTCACACACACTCACACACACACACTAACACACACTCACACTCTCACACACACACTCTCACTCACTCACACTCTCTCTCACACACACACACACACTCGCACACACACACTCACACACACACTAACACACACACATACTAATACACACACACGCACACACTAACACACACACACTCTCACACACTCAAACACACACTCACACTCTCACACACACACTCACACAAACACACAACTGCTCACACACACACACACTCACACACTCACTCACACACATACTCAAACACACACACACACACGCACACACTCACACACACACACACACAAATTCACACACACACTCACACATTCACACACACACTCTCACACACACACACACTCTCACAAATTCAAACAACTCACACACACTCACACTCACGCACTCACATACTCAAACACACGCACACACACACAGTCTCACAGTCTCACACACTCAACACACACACACACACTCACACACTCACACACACACTCTCACACACTCAAACGCTCACGCACACTCACACTCACGCACTCACATACTCACACACACACACTCACATACAGACTCTCACACGCACACACACTCACACACACTCACTCACAGACACACACTCACACTCACTCACACCCACTCACTCACTCACACACATTCACACTCACACACACACTCACACAAACTCACTCACACACACTCGCACACGTACTCGCACACTCACACACACTCACACTCACACACACACACTCGCACACACACACTCATACACACACACACACACACTCACACACACACACACTCACACACACTCACTCACAGACACACACTCACACTCACTTACTCACACACACACACATACACACACTCACACATACTCACTCACTCACTCACACAAACACTCACAGACACGCACTCACACTCACAAACACTCACAGACACACACTCACACTCACACACACTCACAGACACACACTCACTCACACTCACACTCACACACACTCACACTCACGAACACACAAACACATATACTCACACACTCACACTCACACTCACACTCACACACACACTCACACACTCACTCACACTCACACACACACACTGACACACTTACAAACGCTTGCACACACACAGTCACACTCACACACACACACACACACTCGCATGCACACACTCACACACTAACACACACACACTACTATACACACACGCTCACTCACTCACACATACACACACACACACATTCACACTCACACACACACACATATACTCACACACTCACACTCACACTCATACACACACACACACTCACATGCACACACTCACACACACTCACTCACACTCACACACACACACACTGACACACTCAATCACGCTCGCGCACACACACTCACACTCACACACACACACACTGACACTCGCACACACACACTCACATACACACTAACACACACACACACTAATACACGCACATCCACACACTCACACACATTCACACTCACACACACACACACATACTCACACACTCACACTCACGGACACATACTCACACACTCACTCACACTCACACACTCACACACACACACTGACACACTCTCACACGCTCGCACACACACACTCACACTCACACTCATACTCACACACACACACTCGCACATACACACGCATACACACATACACACACACACACTCACACACACACACACACACACTCACACACACTCACAGACACACACTCACAGACACACACTCACAGACACACACTCACACATACTCACTCACACACTCACTCACTCACTCACACATTCACACTCACACTCACAAACACTCACAGACACACACTCACACTCACACACACTCACAGACACACACTCACTCACACTCACACTCGCACACACACACTCACACACACACTAACACACACACACACTAATACACACACATGCTCACTCACTCACACATACACACACTCACACACATTCACACTCACACACACACACATATACTCACACACTCACACTCACGGACACTCATACTCACACACACTCACACACTCACTCACACTCACACACTCACACACACACACTGACACACTCACACACGCTCACACACAAACACTCACACTCACACTCACACAAACACACACACTCACAGACACACACTGACACACTCACACAAACACACTCGCACACACACACTCACATTCACACACACACACACTCACACACACACTCACACACACTCACACACACACACTAACACACACACACTCTCATACACTCAAACACACACTCACACTCTCACACACACACACGTACACTCACACTCGCACTCACATACACACACACTCACACACACACACACATGCACACGCTCACACACACACTCAAACACACACTCACACTCACACACACACACTCACAAACTCAAACACACACACACACACTCACACACACACACTCGCACACACACACTCACACTCACACGCACACACACTCACACACACTCACACACACACTAACACACACACACACTCACACACTCAAACACACTCTCACACACACACACACACACTCACACACTCACGTACACACACTCACGCACTCACATACACAAACACTCACACATGCACACACTCACACACACACGCATACACAAACTCACTCACACACACACACACTCGCACACTCACTCACTCACACTCGCACTCACACACACTCACTCACACACACTTGCACACACTCACACACTCAACGCACACACACTCTCACACTCACACTCGCACACACACACTCACACACACACTAACACACACACACGCTCACTCACACACGCTCACTCACACACACACACACACACTCACACACACACACTCGCACTCACACACACACTCACACACTCAACGCACACACACTCTCACACTCACACCCGCACACACACACTCACACACACACTAACACACACACACACACTCACACACACAAACACACACATGCACTCATACGCACTCTCACACTCGCTCACACTCACAATCACACACACTCACACTTACGCACTCACATACTCACACACACACACTCACACAAACACATGCCCGCTCACACACACACACACTCACACACTCACACACACTCTCACGCACTCAAACACACACACTCACACACACTCACAGACACACACTCACTCACACTCACACTCACACACACTCACACACACACAAACACATGTACTCACACACTCACACTCACAGACACACACTCAACACACACACACACACACTTATGCACTCATAC